>NC_142494.1:24217758-24480112 GCF_965113065.1 Corylus avellana
ACACCCATCAATTCAATCCCTCAATCGTGAGTAAATAGAAAAAAATAAAATAAAAAATAAGAAATGAAAAAATCTAAAAAGGAGAATAATTGCTGGAGGGTACAAATACAAGATCGATATATGGACTAATATGCAATAATCTGCTTTTTGATCAGAAATTCTCTGTTCAGGAAAAAAGAAAAGAAAAGGCGATGTACAAATACAAAAGAGGGCATAACTTTCACAGGGAGGCATACATGCTGATACTAGCTAGCTACATTCCTGGATACAAAACAAGATAGAAAACCATCATTGGTTCATATGATCTTTTCGCGCTTCCCTTTAGATGTACACATTTGTATCTTCAAAAAATGGAAGCAAGAGAATGGTTCAAACTTCAAAGTACAGCAGAAATCAAATCTCTCACTTCTTAGCTGCCTGCTCCATAAAAAGAAAATTGGGTCAGTCTTGAGTCTTGACCTCTATAAAGGTTTTTAGCATTTAAACAGCAGTCTCCCAATTTACAAGAAAAGCTTTCAAATCACCTGTCCTAGAAAAACTTCTCTAGAACAAACTGAAACCAATATGCAGCTTCTAATAACAGATACAATCATAGTGTAAATGATAAGGATGATGACAGTCAAGAAGGTGTATTCCAAGACTTGGAATATAGCTGGCATGAAAAACCCCCCACACTAATTTTACCCACTGTCATTAGCTTGGGTTGGTAGCTGCCATTACAAAACCCAGATCAATAGTTAGGGTTGAGTTCCACAAAACAGCTCATGTTTGGGTGATCAAAGTTCAATCGAGCTACAAACAATATAGGCATCCAGCACTCAATTCAAGATCAATAACAAAATTCCCCAAATTTAAACGAAATGTTAAATGGTTGAAGGGTTTGTAACAAGTTGTCCTATTTTCAGTGGGTATAATGCGGTAGTGGTTATCCAACCCAATTATACATGGTCCAACATCAACCAAGAGGCATTGAAACAATTGAAATCTGCTTTGGCTTGCCTGAATCCAGTTCGCTTCAACATTAAACTGAACCTTTATTGCATAATTTCACAAACCCTTTAGATTTTGATAGTGCATTTACCTTAAAAAACTCACTTCTATTTGCAACCAAGTACCTGAATTGTACAATCACAAAAATGAAGAGGTTCATGTAAAATTACCCAAGTTCTAATATTTATAGGTGGCAAATTATCCAAGCATCAGCTATATCTTTGCTTCATTATTTCCACTTGGAACAGTGTGACCAACATTTTGAATCCTCAGCCTTTTTCCCCTGCAAGCAAAGCACAAGAAAAATCAAAATGGTGAAGCACAGCAGAGACCAAACAAGAACAGGACCAGAAATTACAAATCCTTGGCATCTGAGAGATGCATTTAGATACTTTTGCTTCATACAGATACTTTTGATCTTTCCTTAGTGTCACAACTGAGTGTAGATCCACATAAATATCAACAGTAGATATTTCCATAAATTTATAATTTATACTATGACCTAGGACCCCACTTAGGCGAGACCACCACTGGGTAATGACCTTCCGTACAATGACCTAGGAATATGGAAAACTTCACCACAGTATCTCAGTTAGCCTTAAAAAAATAAATAAAATTGATGATAGGGAGGTTACATCCTTGCACAAAAGATATTGAGAGTGGGTTATTAGTGTCCAAAACTATAGTTTCACTCTATAATCTGCTTATGTCCCTAGCTTCATCACATAACCAATTTCAGCCATGCCCTAAAAAATCTCTTTTATAACAGAATTTGTTTCTACATAACTTAACCATTATTTGAAGCCAACAAAATGATTGGTGAGGGTAGTGAGAGTAAGATGTCTCATTTCCGTTACCATGGAGGTTCTTCCTTACATGGGGTACGTTAGTTAGCACGCAGGTGATAAAATAATTGTAATTGTCTTTTAGGAAAAGAAATCTCTAGCCTCTTGTAAGTAAATCATGTAGGAAATATTGATGGGTGTAGTGCAAGACAAAGGATGCTGGAAATATTGTACCTTTCCTGGGAGGTCCAGTATTCATGCTATACGAACACTGGGAAACCAAACCAAAGTTGGCTTTCCATCTGTACTAATTAGTGCCAACTGAACATGTAGGAAGAGTTCCCACAAACACCAAGTTGTGATACACAAACAGAAGAGAGATCCCCTTGGTCCCAATAAGAGGAAAAAGGGAAATAGCTTATGATCAACTAAGAAGCAACCTGGACTATGCCACAACTTGCAAGAAGCATTACCAAAATGTACGGAAAAGGAATTAAGAGTTTCCTTAAGAAATATCTGCTTATGAAATTCTTGGAAACCTTGTCCAGACAAACCTGTAAATAACATCAGTATCAAAGCCACTTCAAAATGTTACCAATGTGTCTCTAAAAGCTTCCTGCAAGCTTAAAAACCTTTCCCTAGAATTTCAAAAGGGAATTTGATACTAGTTTCAAGAAAAAATATCCACATCAATATGTGATTTTAAAGGATTTCTATATTACAAAATACCTTCCCACCCCTGATGAACTTTCTTATAAATACCTTCTGATGAGAGATAAAAAGCATCCAAACCCTCAAATATAGCTTTGATAAAACAAAAGGTTTAACTGTACATAACAATTTCAACTTAAAATGTTTTTTAAAAATAAAAAATAAAAAAGAAGTGCTTGACCTTAAAGAATAAAAGTACTGCTCAATTGCTTGTTTCTGTTCAGCACCATAGACAAACCATTTTTCATCAGACGCCACTGCATCCCAGGTCCCCATATCTGTACAATGAAACATGATAGTTGTAGATTGCGTTTTGCTTCTCTCCAATAAAAAACACCTTGATACTTTTGTGTAAACACGACATCTGGATTCACTAACTGGATCTCTACAAAGTAAATTAAAACATTTAGAAACAAAACAAACCTTGAAGTAAAATATCCTTTTCACCAGTATAGCCTTTCAATTCCCAAAATGCACGACCATCGACATCCAAAAACATAGCCTCTGTTCTAATAGCATCAAATCTTGGCCTCCCTATAAGAAAGGAATGTCAAAATATAGTTTGAAAAACACAACATTCTCTAAGTATTTAAAAAATATACATATGCAAATTCATACATAGAGGTTCACAAACATACATAACTTTGAAAATTAGTAAAGCAATAACCAAACCAATATAATTTGCAATACAGTGGATAGTTTACTAAGGTTATATTTAATCAGTCTACCCATGTGTTGGTTTCACATTTTACTTGAGTTTGTATGGCGATACATACTGCCTGCAACTTCCCTAAACCGGAGTGTCAAAACATGATATTTTGATCGGCAATATGCTGCTTTTGTTTCTCAATTTTCATATATTATATGCCAAAGAAATAAAATTTGATCAGCCATTGGCTAGTCAGGAATTTGTAATGAGGATACTAGCATCTAAGACATTTTCAGACACTTCCTTCTTTTGGATGAATTGCCTTTTAAGACACTTAAAAAAGAGTTAGCATTTATTGATGCGAAAAGTGTCAGACGCTATTTAATACCAAAGCTTAAATTAAATAAATAGATTCTCAAAGGTTAACATAATATTAGAAGACAATATGTTTAATATACTAAACCCTAAGACAAATATAGAAATGTTCCCCTGTATAAATTTTACAGCGTTAACTCCACAAGTGAAAGAACAACTATTCCTACAAATATTTTTATTAAAGAACAAGTATCTTGCACACCACAAAATCGCATAAACTTTAAAAATTAGGAATCCTGAACTTACTCTTAGATACCATGCCCTTAGCAT
This sequence comes from Corylus avellana, assembly GCF_965113065.1. Lineage (NCBI taxonomy): Eukaryota > Viridiplantae > Streptophyta > Magnoliopsida > Fagales > Betulaceae > Corylus > Corylus avellana. Next base: position 24,221,539 of record NC_142494.1, read on the forward strand.
CAAGCATCTCAGCATGCGCTTGAGCAGTCTCACTTTTTATTTGTGAAATAATAGCCTCATGCTCTGAAATAGAGAGAGGAACACCATTTTTTGCAATAATAGCTTTGGCCACCTCATCCCGCAACTTCTGCTTTAGATGTTTCTCCTATACCAAAAACCAGTTTCAGATTAGAAACCACTTAAAGAATAACATTATTTCTAAGCTTGGAAAGATGCATGCTTTATTATTTTCATTACCTTCTCCTTTGCAACGATAAGCTTTTCTTTTGCTTGCTTCCCTTGTTCTACAACTTTTGAATTTTGGTCATCAATCCAACTCCTCAATTTTCTAGAAGTACGATAAAGTATTCCTCATCATACTCTAAACCAGGGGTATAAATTTAAAAAGAAGAAAGAAAGAAGGAAAAAATAGATATTTAAAAACATAATTTACACATTAAATCTGTTTTTACTTACATTGTGCCTAGAGCCTCATCACAAAGAAAATTTAAGATTCTGAGTTTCATTGAGAAGTCTAAGTTGTCATATTCATCAGCACCTCTATCAAAGCAATCCAAGTGCAGTTCTTTTAATACACATTGGGATTCGGAGATGCATTTCCCCAGAGCTGGCCACCATGAGTTTCTTCCGCTTGTCGGACTTGATGAAAGAGACCTAAACAAAAAATGCTAGCATATAACCAACTCGTCCATCCAAAATTTTAAAAATAAAAGCCAACTTTATATATAAAGTAATTATGTAAAATTCATACTCTTCCCCCACATCCTTTTGTATTAAAGACAAAAGTTGGATATGAAATTGAACTGTCATTGAATATTCAGCTCGCCGCCCACGTCGCCCATATCTTAATTCTCGAAGTAAAGATTCAGCTTGTCCTTTTTTAACGTCAAGCACCTAAATATAAAAAAACAGTACAAAGAATGATGTCATGAGTTCAAAACCTGTCGGGTTGGTGTATAACTTGCCAATCTAAATATGTGTACATACAATTATACAAACAAATATATAACTGACATGCAATACAAGGAAACCAATCTCCAACCTACCACGAAATAGCCAATTTAAGAGTGCAACAGTGTAGAGGAAGAAGCTTAGTGGCATATTTTTGTATGGGAACATAGACCATTTAATAGATTGACATTAAAAGGAATTTTGCAATAACCAGTTGATGCAGTATATTTAAGAAATTCAGCACTCAATTAGGTTTTTCTTGATAAATTCTTGAGGGCTTCTTGGATGGGGCTTGATCTATAAGTACCTGGTAATGGTCTTCATGAATCCTAAAAGAATTTTATGGTTGTTTGGTGGTAAAACCATGACCGAAACAATTGATGCTGAATCGTTTAATTGCCCATAATGATTGCACAATCAACTAATATATAATTAAGATACAAAGATATTGCAATCAATTACCAGATTCACAGATTTGAATTTTGGTCTAATAGTTAATAAAACCAAAGTAAAATTTACCTTTCCAAAAGAGGCACAAAATTCTAAAAATTGCAATGCATGTCCAACATCTTCAGGAGGTAACTCAATGTCAGCTATAGTCGCCAAGCTGGCACCCTGAGGCATAGGAATGTCAGCATCCAGTTCTGTGTTCTCAAGATTCATGGTACACCATGGCATTCTGACTTTCTTAGGCTTGGCCCTGGCATTCTCATTCTTCAAAGCATTCAGCATTCCTGCATCTTGCTGAGTTTTAGCATCCGTCTTATCTTCAGATTTAACAGGAACATTATTTGAAACCCATGTCTTAGAATTCTTTTTCTTGGAGAGGACACTACTAGCTTTTCCATTTATTTGAACTTCTTTTTTAGAGATCTCCTCAGACGCTGTAGGTTTTATCAGGCTACTTCTTTTTGGGTGAGCACCTTCATCCCTGCTGCCATTACACATTTCCTTCAATCCTTCCCGCTTTGTTTTCTTTGACTTCTTCTCACTACAGTTTGTTACCGATTTCTTAGAATTCAAGTCAGCATCAGTCTGTCCATCAAAAGAATTTTCCTTCCCCATTTTCCTCGGTGAAACCCCTTCAGATCCCTGTGAAGGAACATAAACCCCATCACTCAAACAAACCAAAAGCTAAAATGTTGGTGCATGGTACTAAGTAAACACTATCAAACCTTGTTTGAAGCACCCATCTTCGTTGGCGAGACACTCGCAATTTCAACAACCTCATCTTGACCCAAATCATCAGGACTTTTGACATTCATCATTTCCAAAACAGATGAATAACCAGCATTCTTGGCTGTTAGCACTAGTTGACCAGTGGGATGGTAACCTTTTTTCTTCCTAGAAAAAAAAGTTCTTATTCAGAATCACAAAAATACTAACAATAACAAATAAAAATAACAGGTAGTTCACATCATTGAACACTAACATGCAAAAACTGCAATTGCAAATGCCTCTGCACTTGGGACATTTCCAGTCATCCAACATCTCCATCTCCTCTGCTTTCTCTCCATATCTAAGTTAATATTAAACAAATGAATTAGCCAATAGCATTTATAAAACTAGTATCAATTATTCCACAAAATTAACACTTGAAGAAGAAGTTTATCATCAAATCTAACCTGTTCAATAGGCATGTGTGACAGAACTTTATGGTACAAGGCTTGTTCACTTTCAGGTTCTTACACGATGCCGAAAAATCCATTGTTTTTTGACGACACTTCACCATTATATCCAAAGATATAAGAAAACAATCAGCAAATTATCCCAGCAAAACAAATCAACCAATCAAAATTTCTGCAACTAAAATTGTCATTAGCACTCCATTCGATCGCTGAGAAGAGAAATTAATCTTCCAAATAGCCACAAGTAAAAAAATCTGAAACCTAGGGTTTGCGATGTAGGCATTTCCCATACAATAACTTAAATCAAAGTTGTAAAGCCAACTAAGTAGGACATTTTCTAAACAATGCCACGCTTTTCTCACCAACCAAAAATAACAAAAATGGGCATTCAAGTCATAAAGGGACACCATACTTCCACTACATCAAATTAATGCCTCCGGGCTTAATCGAGCGAAGTTTTTCAGGGCTCGTTGGATCGCAAACAGAGAAGAATATTAATAAATACTCAGTTTCTCGTCAGCCAAACATAACGGAAACGGGGAATTCGAAATCCAAACGGGAATCACCTGGTGACAGCTCTTCCCGTTCACAGAATCGTAGATTCGGTTCCCGACGACGCGAACTCCGGGGCGTTTTGAGCGCTTCGCTTTGTTCCCATTATCTCCAACGTCGTCAACGACCTGGATCCTCTTCTTCGTGTCCTTGCTCTCCTTCTCCTTAGCAGATACAATGGTTGCAGAGGTCGAAGAAGCAACGGCCATTTCTGAAAAGTCTTTTCAGAGTTTCCGTTTTCTGTTTCTGCTGTCTTAAGAGAGAAATGAGAGCGTTGCTTGGCGCGCGTGTGCCTTTTGAACTTCTTTTGAATTTCGTTTCTTCCCTCTTATTTCTTATCGGCAGTGGCGGGACGCGAGAAATTGAAAAATCAACGAAAATATAGGGAAACTGAATTCCCGCGATTTGAAATTTTGGAAGGCTTACGGAAGGCGCGGAAAATTGGACGGTCCAAAAACGTTGCCCTTTGGATCAACGTGTGAGATTTTATTCATCAATTTTTTTGTAAAACAAATCACACGTCTCTATCTAATGGTTATAATCATGCATTAAACTTTTATTTTAGATATATTTGAAAGAGAAATTAGAGAATTCGTGACATGGATTATTTTTATTTTTATTTTCCTTTTGATAGAAGGTAGAGATAATATTGTTTTTTGGCTTGCACCCATGTATACGGAGTCAAACAAATAAATCTAGAAAAATTTATAAATTGATGTAGCAGACCGTAAGTGACAGATAAAAAAGAGAAAATTATATTTTTTTAATTTAAAAACCCTTGCCACGTTAATTTAGAAATGTGTTATTAATTATAATGAAATTACTCGAACTTTTTTTTTTTTTTTGAATAAATTCTTCTTTGATTTCATTAATAAAATAAGACAACTAGAGCTCCATGGCTCTAAATTGAAAGAGCAAACTGCTCTAGAGTAACAATATAAAAAATACACGTAGGGATCTCTTCCATTCATATTTTGTCGTTGACAAATTTTCCCATGTTGATATGGTGGATGATTACCGGTGATAATACTACTATGCTTCGTTATTGTATTTATTTATTAAGCAGTGAATTTGTTATAAAGGATCTTGATGTTATCCACTGCTTCCTTAATATTGAGATTAAACGTACAAGTGATGGTCTCCACTGATTCTAGTCCCATGGTGCACACCCAGCCCATCAGGATACTTCACATTCCTTTGGCAACCTTATTTTATTTCATAGCCGTATTGGTGGGCTTCAATATCTCACAATGGGTTAGCCGAACATATCATTAGTGTTATCATGCGAATAAGCGGCTTCTTCGTTACTTTTTTTTGGGCACTCTTTCTCAAGGCTTACACCTTCAAGCCCATGAATCACTTTATTTATATGCTTTTGCAAATGATGATTGGGCTGGTTTGCCTCTCACTCGTGGACTTATGGGTTGCACATTTTTAAGGACATAATTGTCTTTTACAGAGTGCAAAAAAACATCCTACTGTGGTCAACAATAGCATTGAAGTTGAACATCGCTCTATGACCTCTATTTCAACCGAACTTACATGATTTAGTTTTGTGCTTTATAATATTAGATCCATTTGGCTATGCCACCTACGCTGTATTGTAATAATTTGAGCTCTCTTTATTATATCCTACTATCAATCCAAATTTTCATGCTAGTTCCAAGCATATTGAGGTGAAGTATCACTATGTTCATTCGAAGGTTGCTCTTAGTTCACTTGTGACCAAGTTTATCTCTTCTGTCAATCAAGTGACCGGCCAATATCTTCACTAAACTCTTATCACATGATCACTTTACTACCTTATTTATCAAACTAAGTCTCACTCATCGACAGTGGCAGAGCCACGACTTAATCTTTGGAGGGCCAAATTTTAAAAAAATATATATATAGAAAATATGGGCGCACATCAATTGGCAAGCCCAACTGTTACCTTTGGTAACATTTGGCATGTAACTGTCAAACAGTTATATTTCTTTGTGAGAAAATCATTTTCGCAGCATCTATGCCAGCAATCTATATCTCTCTCTTCTTGTTTTCTGGACAATGTGAAGCTCTTAGACTCTGGAAGATGTGTGTTTTGCTCTCGTAGTAAACACCACCACAAGTGAGAAATAGTTTGAACGTGAAAAAGAGAAAGAATGAAGACAACGTGAGACCTCTAGAGGTATGTTTCTATGTTTTTTCTAACATATATATATATATATATATAATGTTAGACTCAAGAACTCATTATTAAGGCATTTTAAAAAGAGAACATTTACTTCTCTATATATATTATTATTATTTTTTTTTTTTTACTTTGTTTTTGCTTGCAGGGGCATGGCTCCACCACTGCTCCTCGGCCTAGTTTGAGGGAGAATATTATAACCGACAATTAATCAAGCCATGATATCGACGGACCGTTATTGTTTTTCTTAGGTTCTTTTTTATTTTTTTCTTCTGAAGTGATTTTTCTTATTTTCTTCTTTCATATATATTCCGCATATATCTTTTTTTTTTAAAAAAAAAAAAATCTTGATAATTAATACATTGATATATAAATATAGGGTAAATGCAAACAGAACGCGGCGTGCCGTGCAAAAATTTTTTTTTAAAAAAAAAAAAATAATATTTTTTGTACGGGCGTGCCTTGCACGCCGCGTACCCTGTATCAGTGCTCATAAATATAACTCATTATCCTCTATCCATTCCATATATAGTAAGAGTGAGACAGTGAAAAGCAATTTTTTTTTCAAACATCATCAAAATTTGCCATAATTGTGATGTGCTCGGCTGAACACATAAATCTTCTGAGATCTCTAGAGGTGTCTCAGTCCACAGGTTTAAATTGTACTCGACTTTCTCTCTGATATTGTCCACCAAATAAAAATCAAGGAATTAAAGCCAGAAACTTGAATGAATGTATCGTGATACCACAGACCCCACCTTATTGGTCAGGCTTTGACATTTGAGTGCAGAGAGCCAGAGAGTCGAGACTACAACATTTGCACCAGAGAAGAGACGTCCAGTGGGTCCATGCAAATCCCATACTTATCAGGAGTGGGATTTGCTAGTCACACGTGGCAAAATACGAATGGACCAACAGAGATAAGGCAGTAATAGTTGGATTTCAAATCCTGCCAGTTGTTACAAAAAAAAAAACAAATCCTGCCAGTTATTTTCAATCCTGAGTTCCATTAATGGAGCCAGGCATGGAAGTACTAAGAAGTACCAAACAACTCTTGAAGCTTCCCATTTCCTAAGCCTGTACAGTGTACAACAGTATCTCCCAATATCTGGGAATTCATACTAAGTATAGTCCGTCATCCCAGTCGGTAATAATCAACTTTAATTTGCTTTCCTTTTATGGCATTCATAATAATTCACCTTTGTGGTTTTGTTTTTTTGGCCTTTTGTTCTTGTAAGTGTAGCTTTTTTAGTGTCTTCTGATTAGTTTTTTTTTTTTTTTTTGGTTTTCTTGGAACTAACAGTTTTACATGGCTGTGGTTCCGATATGCTGCAAAATGCCTTGTAAAGACCAAAGTGACATGTTGAGTAGATGGAATATGTCAAGAGAAGGGAATGCACCAAGAAGATTACTTTGTTATGGAGGTTCTTTGCCACTCAGGAGCATAACTGAAGTAACTGTCCATCTAAGATCCATTTCAGACAATGATTCACATAGAGAAACATTTTCAACGGTTTGGTATGCATCAGAGTCCAGTAATAGTGAGAAGCAGCTGAGATCATTGGACTCCTATCTCGGAAAACTCCAAGGTGATGCAAATCTGTCACCTTCAGATGCTTCAAACAGGACAGAGCAGCTGAGCTCATTAGACACTTATTTTGGAAAACTCCAAGATGATGCAAATCTGTCTCCTTCAAATACTTCAAACAAGACAAGGCAGTTGCATGGTAGACATGATGAATTCAGATCAAAGAAGTGGTTGAATTCTCTCAACACCTATCTTGGCAAACTTAATACAGGTGAGTAAGTTGGTTTTAGCAAAGAATGCCTATGCTGCTATGCTTATAATCTACACATCTTTGACATATTGAGAAAGATGATAAGAGCATGCAGTTTTAGTATATATATATATATATATATATATATATATATATAGTTTCATGATCATCCGATTCTACCATAATTTTTGAACACCTCCCTTTGGACTCCATTAGTGTTCTACCCAAGTTGTGCTGAATGATTGGAAAAACTTAAAAACGGAAGAATCAAGAAATTGATGAGATTCAAAACTTTACCATTATTGAACCTCAAATTTACAGTGGGTTGTGACTCAAATTTAGTACCATTAAGCCAATTTTTGGTGAAGATTGAGTTATGGAACCTTGACTTCAGCTTACTAGTGTCTGCTATACTCTTTCAATACATGCATAAACCTTCTCAAGTGGTTTCCTCTGTCTTATTTCTTCTCAGGACAGCCCCTAAATTTCCCAATACTCCTCATCAAGTCTTCTATACTATTTTCACTCATTCACCAGCATTCTCATTTCCTAGATTAACTTACAAAGATGTGATTTACTGCTTTTATCACTTTGTAAGACAATTACAAACTTAAAATTCTGATGACAACACCAAAAACGAGTGGTCTATTTTCCTGTTACAAAAGCAATTGAAGCATTTAAATGCAGTGATTAGAACCAACCACCATGCTTCTTCTTCTTAAGAGTGGGACCAGTGCTTGATTCTATGTATCTTTACATGTAGATTGTGGGTAGTTGTTTCCTTCAAGAAAACTGATCTTAATTATATCTTCTCTTTCCTTCAAGTAGCTACTTTTGTTGAGCATACTGCCAAAGAAAATCAAGTAGAAAAACAAGTCCCTGACAGTGAAAATTCCAAAAGAGGTAATGAGGAGGAATGGAAGATTTACAAGGAAGTAAGAAAAAGAGATGGTGAAAGTTCCCAAGATTTACAGCAGTTTGATGAAACATCCAATCTGTACTTAATGTAAGGCCCTGGTCTGTTTCAATGAAGTTTTATATGTGATACAGTGAATTTTCTTGCTGTTATTTTCACTTCATGTTTTGTAATAATGGCTGGGAGTATGAAAATTCTCTAATGCTTCTTTAATCTTTGTCTTGGCTGCAGAGGTACATTAGTTTCTATAAACATTGCAGTTTTCCTGTTTGAGATGGCAAGTCCGATAAGGAACTCTGACTTAGAGCTCTTCTCTCTCCCATTATTATATGGAGCAAAAATAAATCATTTGATCTTGGTTGGAGAATGGTGGAGGCTGGTGACACCAATGTTTCTGGTACAAGATTGATGATTGGGTTCGTCTTTCCATTCTATAGCTGCTTAGAATTTGTTTTATTTAATAGTTTAAGAGTGTGTTTGGCACTGCTATTTCGCATACCAAATCCTTTTCCGACATTTTGAGGAATAAAATCATTACGGGGTCATAGGTGTCAATTATATACTGACGATACATATACATTACGGGTTCATCTTTAATATCACTAAATGCATCAACTTTAAATCGAAATGAATGCTAAATGAATTGGAGAGGATCCTATATATATTCCTATTTTGAGGGATGACTCTCCTTATTATTGGAAGACACAAGTCCATCATTTACACCTCTAAAAATGTTATTTTATGTGCAGCACTCAGGACTTCTTCACATGGCTCTTGGTTGTTGGGGGCTCCTTACATTTGGGCCTCCAGTTTGCAGAGGCTATGGCTCGTTTACATTTTTCTTGATCTATATACTTGGTGGAATTTCTGGCAACTTGATGAGCTTCCTTCACACACCAGAGCTGACTGTTGGTGGGACAGTAAGATTTTTGCAACTTCTTTCCTCTCTTTCAATGATTCCACAGTGCTTTAATTAGTTCTATATATTTCCTTCGAAGGATCACATGCTACTGCTATCATATATATATATATATATATATATATATATATGTCTAAACCTGCAATTTTCCATGAGGTTGCCTATGTTGTGATCAATTTCCCTTAGTCATTCTATGTGATTCTTATCACTTCTGTTTTCACCTTTCTATATTTAACTAAGTCCATTACACACACATACATGTAGGGACCAGTGTTTGCCATAATAGGAGCTTGGCTGGTTTATCAACTCCAAAACAAAGATGTAACTGCAAAAGATGTTCCAGATAGTATTTTCCAGAAGGGGATGATTATTACTGCTCTTGGCTTCATATTAAGCAATTTTGGTCCAATTGATGACTGGTAACATCCCTACCACTTTAAATTCTCTAGGCTAAATGACCTATATGAGGGTTGTTGTCATTCATTTAATTAGAGTCTATTTGGGATTACATTTATGAGCTTAAAAAGTACTTTTATTCTCAAAATATGTCAAAACGCACTTTTGAAAAACTTTAAAAATGAAGTTTTACGACTTTAAAAACTCTATTTCTCAACGCAATCTCTAACGGGCTCTTTAGATGTCCAGAGACCGGTTACATGCGCAATTCACTAATAAAACAAAAATCATTTCTAAATTTTTATAGAATGATTAAAATTAATATGCTGCTTTTGAAATTTGAAAGCCGTTGATGCATGTAGGACACATTTTGGAGCAGCTTTTACTGGTATAGCATATGGGTTTTTAACATGCCCAACGCTTCAGTTGGATGATGCATCATCGAGAAGTGGTCAAGAAGAAGGAATCACACTTGTTAGAAGATACTCTGATCCTTGTAAATCACTTCTTTTCTTCACCATCTTCATTCTTGTTTTGAGCTCTTTGCTTTTCTTTATTGAACCTCCTCTCAACGCCCTTGAATTTGTCAGTTTCGCATAGATTTGTGGAAATACGACGCAACATATATATGTGTATCAATAGTAGTGTTTTATAATCTCTTGTATCATGTAAGAGGGCCATTCTTGGTCGGAAATAAAGACAAGTATATATATGTAAATGAAGAATAAATGTCTTCTTCTTTTTTCCCTGTATTTTTCTCTTTTTGAAATGTTGTTGAATTTCATTATGGGCTATATCACAATATTGATTAAAAAATTAGTGAGATGTTTAGGGATGGAGGTGCGTATTATTTTGTCAGTTTGATCGATAAATATTATGTGAAGCACAAGTAAGAAGTTTTTACAATCTCCGAGCAATGGAAAGGGCATGTGAAAAATCATACTACAAGAAAAATGAAAGCATTTTAGATCCCAAAATAATTGAACGAGATTAGAAATGCCACAGAATTGATAACGCACAAATACATGCACGTAAAGGCAACTTGCCAAGGTTGGATGGGCTAGCCAAAAGGCCCAAAACCCCAGGACAGAGTTGGACTTCCTTCCATCAGTTCCATGAGGTTAAAATCTTTCCATGACGATCCCTCCACCGCTCCACGGTACTACACACTTCCAAATACACAACACCTGTATATTTATATGTTTTGAATTCCTCAACAAGAAACCACCTCAGCAATTACCAAATTCTTTCATCAACTTCAGAAACCACCCATACCCCGTGTCTTTCTGTCGGTCTCTGTCCGTCAGTATGTTTGACACAAGTGGAGCTTGAGCATAAGAATGGCCGTTGGGAGGCGTGGTAGAGACCTAATCGGCCCTCTTTTGGTGGCCAACTTGGTGGCGTACGTTATCGTTCTTGGACTGGCTGGATGGTCCCTTGACAAATACATCAATGGCGAACAAAATCACCCCCGTATGCCCTCTCTCTCTCTCTCTCTCTAGTTACCTTACCTGGGTATCTCTCTTGAGTGTTTCTCTGTGATGCCTTTACAGATTTGGGTGGGAACCCATCAACAAGCTTTATGTTGATCTTCGCTTTGATGGCTGGTGTGGTGGGTGTTTGTTCTGTTCTTTCTGGGCTAGTGCATCTTCGGGCTTGGCGGAGTGAGAGTTTGGCTGGGGCAAGCTCTTCAGCTGTCATCTCCTGGGCTATTACTGCTCTAGCTTTTGGGTATTCCACACAATCATCTCTACATAATTAATCTCAATATTCAAACTGTTTTGAGTCTTTTGACGTAAAATGTTTTTTGTTTCAGCATAGAAAATATATTTTGAGAGTTTTGACTTGTACGAAAAATGAATGAGCTAAAGTGATAATTGGTTGATGACAGTTTTTCGAGGAGTAACATGACACAATTCCTGATGAATGTTGCGATGTCCATCGTTGGGCTACAAAATAACAAAGAAAATAACAAAGAGTAGGGTAAGAGTGGTCGGTGGTGTATCGATAGGGATAAATCCGATGCCTAAGTTAGTGATTTGGTTTGAGAGAATATAAGCACAGTAAGAGCTTAAGCAAGAGAGAATTGATATTAGAGCATTCCCAGCAGCTACCCAACCATTTTCCCTATATTTAAGGATCCAAACTACTTTTTGCTTCCTTATCTACAAAAACTCCACAATAGCTTCCCTTTACCATTCCCTATATTATTAAAATATTATTTTTATTTTCAATAAAATAATATTTTCTTTTATTCTAAAATTTTTTTTCTTTTTCTTTTCATTTCTCTCTCATCTCCGTCTTCTTTCTCTCCGTCTTCTTCACTCTGTTTCCTTATTTTCTTTCCCCCAAGCCACACCTCTCTCCCTTTCTCTATCTCACTCTCTGCCTCACTTTCCCCCAGCAGGTTCTCGCTCACGAAGACAGATAGGGAGAGAACAGGAGAGAGAAAGAGAGTGATGCAGAGAGAGTTGGGCGAGGGATGGAGAGAGATGGTGAGAGAGAGAAAGCTCAGTAGATGGCCACGGCGAAGCCGTGAGTGGCTGGACAGCGGCTTATGGGCTCAGAATCATTCCTTGGGTAAAATTCTCCTTCTTTTAGTTATGGGTATTTGATTGTGATGGGGTTGATTCTCTGGGTATTCGATTTGGGTAATCAATTGTGTTGTTGAGGATTTTTGATTGTCTTGAGTGGCTGGTTGGGTGTTGAGTTTCGGTTCTAATTGAGGTGTTCTTAGAATCTGTTTTGAGATGGTTTGGCCGAATGGATCTAGAGTTTCTTGAGTTTTGGTTGAGTTGCTGAGTTCTGGAACGATTTAAGTTCTTTGGGGAAGATTGATTTTGTGGGTTTTATTTGTTGTTTAATTTTGGGTGTAAATCCTTTGAGTGGCCATGAGAGTGAAGATGGAGTATTGAAGATGAAGTGCAGAAGAAGAGGGCGGAGAAAATGGCTTGCAGAAGAAGTGGGCGGCTTGCAGAAGAAGAAGAGGGCGAAGAAAATGGCTTGCAGAAGAAGAAGAGGGCGGAGAAGAACGGAGAAAAATAATGGGCGTGAAAAGATGTGAGAGGAGAGAGAGTTTTTTTTTTTATGATTATAATAAGGCAATGGATCGCTACAGTTGAACCTCAAATATTGGGTTCAACTGTAGCAGCTGATGGTTTAAGGAACCATATAGGGAATCTGTTGTAGGACGTTTTTTGCGATTTTTTAGACATATTCCCTAAATTTAGGGAACAGACTCCCTTATAGAGAGTCTGCTGGGAATGCTCTTACCAAATAATGAATTGAAGCTCCCCTTTTATAAGCATTAGGTAGCAGTTGCTTTGGTGGCATAATAAGCCCCACATTCCCGAAGATCCACATGTGCCACGTTGGTGGAATAGATCGTGGGTTGGGGCCATGTTTGCTTGTTGACGTGGATACCCGAGCAATCCTCGGGTGCACGTGTTTTGATTGGGCACCGACTGCTATACCACGTTCTGGCGAGCGTGGCGGCTGTGTTTGGGTGCTGAGTAATAGATTGGTATACCCTCGGTGCATTGACCATGTATTGGACTGAGCTGATTTAAGTCTCGGCCTGGGTCCGTCTTTAGTGGGCTTGTGCCTTGGACCAGATCTAGGGTTTGTTGGGCTTTCTAGTGGCCGATCATGACCCAACAATAATCATGTTTAAATTCATTCCAATCATGTTTTGTCAAAAGACCAAAGACCAAATCTTGAACTCCCACGCTAATTTTCTTTTCTTACTCAAGTTTGGTTGGATATCTTGGCAGTCTAGTGTGCAAGGAAATCATTTTGGGAGGACACAGAGGAAAACGCTTGGTAAGAGTTCTCAAGTAAATTGCTTGGACATTCATGCCTTCAAGCAAACTATATGCTAACCTAATAACCTGATAATTTGCAGCGAACATTGGAGACCTTCATATTCATATCACTAATGACTCAGTTGCTATATCTGGTGCTTCTGCATGCTGGGGTGTTTGACGGCAGCTATGGACCAGGTTATCATAGCTCCGGTGACGACCATGGCGGTGGCATTGCCATGGGTCAGGAATCCCAGAAGACAGACACTTCTGTCGCCTGAAACATCTCACACCCATGTATATAAAGCAGAGACAATCTTGCAAACAATTACCACTAAATCCGAAGCAACAAGCCCAGCAAAACATTAAATGGATGATTTATAGAATCTGATCACCCACCTGTTTATCTATCAAATTGTTCTTTCTATGTGGGTTTGTTGATCTTAAAAGTTGTAAGTTCTAGAGACAGAAATTCATGACGCTTGTTTCTAGACAATTGGTATATCGGTATCTGTGTGTTTAGATTCATCAGTCTCCCATTCTACAATAGCTAGAGTGTGGCGTCCCCCACAAGCAACGAGTTTGGCAATCCAATGCTTCTCGGCTGCATCCTTGCCAGCATTTTTTGGCGGCAGGATGTTTATGGGCACTTCCATTGGTTGACCAGTAGTCATCTTCCGACCATATCCAAGACGTCCATGGTCACCTCGACCGAACTGCCAAAATCATTGACCAGTAATCACAATCAATACAACCATGGCATTTCCGGAAACGAGAGTGTTCATTGTTCAAGATACTTACTGAGAACATGCGCCCATCACGTGTGAGAGCGACAGAATGTGTGCCTCCACAAGACACCTGGACCACCGATGAGCAAATTATTTATTAGATTCAAAAAAAAAAAAAGATTTTACAGTTAATGATTATTTAAAAATCAATTCTGAAAAAGGGATTTAAGTACAATGGGAAACACCAAAAATTCTTTAAATGTTGCTTCCATTAGCAGACCCTCGGGATTTCTATTTTCGGTGATGAAACCGCAAGAATGATGACTTTGGCTTTAAAGATGGCATACGTTAGAAACTCGAAGATTTGATTTGTATCTTACTCACCCAACACTATTCAGATCATGACACCATAATTGCAAGCTGTACTGATTTGGACATTCATCTACGATTTTCAGACACCCATCTTTCCAATTAAGCTAATCTATAGATAGTGGTTGGCGGAAAATGAATCTATGCAAACTAAACTATGCCAGTACCTGAATAATGTTCTCTCCAGCTAGAAGATGAACTCTCTGAGGCAACATTTTACTGCTCTTGTCATTATCTCCAAATCCCAGCCTCCCATGCTCACCTCTTCCCCATCCATAAACCTGCAAGGGAATGGTTGATATTTAAGGCAATACACTTGAAAACTTGTGTAAATCGGCTTCTTTTCCAGTAGGCCGCTCAGTCAGTTGCCGATTCAGGTAATACATTATGATAAGTATCAGAATGGAGAAAAGATATGCAAAAAAAAAAAAGGTGCAGTCAAAGCATTGTTCTGCATGTATCTCCATCACCAATTTCGACTTTTTGGCACTCAAAATCTATATCACAGAGACGAAACTCACTCGAGAGATAAGATTTTATATATGATATTCCAACCAGGAAGCCACCAGTACATAACTTTCAACCCAAAGGGAAAAGTCAATTCTTGCATTTTTCAGAAGACCACAAAGCCAAAATCATAGCCTTAAAACTGAAAAAGCATTTAAATGTTCGTATAAAGTGACCTACCACAAAAAGATAAACCAAATATGAGACAGAAAGTAAAGGACAAATTAATACTAAAAGATGGTTCAAACAGTGATTTTGCTCGTCACAAATCATGTTTAAACTTAATTAAAACTTTATCTAGGTTCTTGAGGGATTAATTTATATTCTTAAACAAAAGGTCACCAGATCAGACCCTGATTTCGTCAATCTAAACGTGCCTGAACAAGTAAATATAACAACACAATAGATATACACCCTAAACAACACACAATACACAGAGAGAGAGAGAGAGAGAGAGAGAACACCTCTCCTTCATCAGTCAATGCAGTAGAATGCCAGCCTCCAGCAGCAATATCAACCTAGAGGCGCATAAAGGTCAAAGGGGCTATCAGAAAAGTTAAACCACATACCAACAAACAAGCACACTTCTAAACACTTAACCATCACAACATATGTAAGACATTGTTTCCATCCTAGCTATATGTCAATAACAGAAATCAAAGATGAACTGCTCAAAAGGTCTAAAGCCAGAATAAGATCTCAGAACCAATTAAGCATTGGAAATTGAAAGTAAATAGAAGCAAACAGATTTGCGGCTTTATTTGATGTTAAGCAGGGTGTATGATCTAATTTTACTGGTTCTAAACCTTTCCACAAAGGATTCATTACTGAAGAAAACCACAATGAATCTTCAGTCTTTTCTCAAAGATTCATATCTTTGAGAGTAGATGTAAAAGATGAATTTGAAAAGAAACTATGTCATGTAATCAGTTATGTTTCTGCAAGAGCTCTAGAATGGGTTTTTAGACTAATTATGATGGAAGAAAAGAAGAAATTGGCTGGATAAGCATGCATTTTTACTTTGTTAAGAACGGGCAGAATATGTGCCAATGGTTTTGACCTCAAACCTATATGAACTGGTGACTAAGTTGATACACTAAGCCAAGTGGATTTCAACAAAACAAATTCAGTTGAAGGCTTCTTAGAAACTTTTGAGCAAGCGTGCTGAATCATACTAATAAAACAAGGTGGAGGATAAGATTGTGGGTTCAAGACTCATTGAGTGAGCATGTAATTTACGAATCAATAAAGAATGTGTAAATAATAGAAAACACACTGCTTGACCAATTTGATTCTTAAGCCCTTTTTCTTCACTTGCTTTGACAGAATATTGTCCTGGGTCAAGGCACACTTGAACTGCACCTTGCAAACCAAGGTTTCCAATCATGAAGGTCATGCCTGAAAGCTCAAAAGCTTGCAACTAGATGAAGCATAGTAAGTCAACCCCGGGATTTATAAATGCCCCACCCTTCACCTTGTGCCTAATCTATGAAATTTCAGAAGCCACACATTCAGATAAAATTGAGAGGAAGCATCAATAGTGCAACCCATTAATACCTAATGGAAATGGAACATACAGATAAACAGAAGGATTTTAAATGATGAGTTACAAACCAAAGTAAGACCAGAAAGTCCAAGGACATGAACAGGTTGTGCTCTTGGTTGGGTATCTCCGGTTCCAAGTTGTCCATATTCATTATTGCCCCATGCCCATAAAGTTCCATTCTCTTGGAGAGCCAAATTATGAAATGCCCCAACTGCAATGAGCCTCACACTTTCAAGACCTTGAACTCGAACAGGAACAGAGATCTGTTTTCTGTGAATATGCCATAAAGAATATGTAAACATAAAATAGAGACTACTTATTTACAAGCATGCAGCAAACTATCACAGTGTGACAGAAGAAGTAAAACACACTCCCATAAGGTTTGTAACAAGCTAACCGGTTTATTAATAATGTAAAAGAGATGAATTAAAATAAAATGACAGAATTAAGTCCAAGGGGAATATACATGTCTCCAGGAGGCCATGGCTGACCCCATGTCCATACATGCCCGTCACGTGTAAGTACCACAGAGTGAGTTCCTCCTGCAGCCACCTGTGACATAAGCAATTACAGGCTATTAAATACACAAATTGGGTACCTTATGGTATCTCGTACACATTCCGACGGTCACGTCAATGTATAAAAACAAATATGGAGAAGGGGGAGAAGAGGTGGAGACAAGAAAATTACTGTCATGCCAATTTAAGAAACTAAACCCCCAGGTTACAGTTGCATTAATCAAAATATTGATATGCTTATCAATGCATGAATAGATGACATATACAATATGACTGATTTTGTAAATAAAGAGCCATCTTAGCTAAAAACAGCTTCAAATGCTTATGTGTTTCACGGATAAGTGCAACCACTACAATGATTTTGGAATTAACTGCCCTATGAATTGGAATATAGTTTGAAAACAAGTGGATTCAGCTCATCAAATGAGTTTCAAAACAAGTAATCATGAAGAGGTTGGAAAATACAACATTGTGCAAAATAGCAGGCTACAGTGACATTTACCTCAAGTTCAACAACACTATATCCATCATATGAAGATAAAAGTTTTCTAAATGTAGGTACCCACATGCATAGTCACAAAGTTGAGCTCAACATGAGAGAATGTATGTTGAGATGGATTCGCCGTCCAAAAGCAAAGGGGCAGCAAGAGTATAATGGAGTGATATAGTTTGGGTAGAAGGCATATGAATATGCATGGGTGGCTTCCAGGTTGTAAAGATGAACATAATGATCCATAAATTGACTATAGTTATAGCACTAGCATATGTCCATCATACAAAGAAAAAAGAAAGAAAAAAAAGGGTTCTAAAATCATTCAGACACCATGTTGACAAATAAAGGAAAATGAAGAAAAAAACATATAAACCCAAGGAAAAGGAAAAAGAAAGGCTTAGATATTTATATGCAACTACGAAGGTTAAGGGTAGAAGGGAGCTTAGGAACCTAGAATGCTCCATTAACTATGATGTTAAAGGAGCATCCTCTAGGTAGGAGAAATTTAAAACGAGACACGAATGATACAGCATTCCAGTTCTTATTATTCTTTTCGTTTTTTCTTTTGGTCTGTTTGTTAGAAAGGGGGCTTAAGCCTAACTACACAGCCACAAAACTTGGCCAAATTATCCCCAATTACATCATGATTAACTAACCGACCCACAAGAAGTTACCTTGACAACATGAATGCTTGGTGGTACATTCGTAATCAAGCAACTGTAATAATCTTGAATTAGATCCCTGTTAAAATGGACCAACAGATGCTTCATTCACCAAAGCAATAATGGCCACTTAATTTGTTTCCACTTCAATTCTTAGCAAACCTGTATCCAAAGAAACTAAGGGCCCGTTGTGAAGACCCCATAACTCATCTCTGATATTAGAAAAGGCACCCAGATTAACTGCAAGCCCAGTAACCAACTCTCCACTGTCTTCCCTAATGAGACCACTAGTTCTACACCAACTTAGTTTCTAAACCAGTGCCAACCTCTATTTCTGAATTGCAAGTTAAAAAGATATCCAAAGTCAGTATAATGTCAAACATAATGGGACTCTAGCTCTTCTGATCTTGGTCCAGAATCAAGATATTGGAGGAATTTAAAAGAGCTCACTTTCCAATTCTTCAGTCATGTCCCTAGCCATGGAACATCTATTTTAAAGGTATAGCAGCCTGCAAGGATGATGCTGACAAGTCATTTCCCCAAAAACGACAAGTTCATTTGCATGCCATGAGGCTCAAACAAAGTTCATTAAAAACAATATCCATAACATTGAAATGTATAGCCCATGCACTTAAAGCATGCAATGACAATTCCCCAGAAACAAAACACAGCCAGAGGATTCCGTGTGATAAACCTATAGCATAATACCATGCATTGGCACGACTAAATTACCTGACGAACTACAAGCTTTGGTGCACAGCGCTGAGGAATCACTATATCCCTTCTCAAGGGCCTACCCGTGTCATCTTTCCTCTCCGGTTCTTCCCCACACTGCCCGTACTCATTTCCACCTACATTAGTTTCGCACGCATCAATGCAAATCCTATTAACCCTCTCTTTGAAACAACACAACAGAAACGAAGCAACCAATATCAAATCACGTCTATTTTGTTAAGTGGAAAGTTTACCAAAATAACCATAAATGAAAATATATAGATATCTTTAAGAAAAGAAAGAAAGAAAGAGTAATTAAATACCCCACGCATAAGCTCGGCCTTCATCGTCAACAGCCAAACAGTGCCACCCACCAATGGCCGCCTACAACAAATCAAAAGACCACATGAAAAGAGAAACCAACCTTTCCGGCATTTAAAATCGAAAGCATTACTTAAGCAATTACCTGAACAATTTTAGCATTGTTAAGCGCCTTAACCTGGCTCGGGATGTTCTCAGTCTTGGTCTCTGGTGGGTGCCCCAGTGTCCCTCTCTGGTTCCATCCCCACGTAAACAACTAACAACCACCCAACAAAAACAAAATCAATCATAATAATAGCAGCAGCAGTAGTTGAGATAAGTAATAGTGAATCTAAAGCAATAGAAATAGAAGAAGAAGAAGAAAAAGAGGGTTCTAGAAAGTAGTGAAGGGGACCTTGCCGTCGTGGCAAATGGCGAGGGAGTTGCGGCTACCGGCGACAACGGAGCGGACAGAGTGAAAGTCGAGGGCTTTGACGGCGCAAACCCGTTCTTTCTCTTCGTTGTCCCCGATCCCCAACTGCCCGTCCTCTCCCGAGCCCCTGAGATTCATAAAAATATGAAAAAGTTCCCTCTTTTCCATTACCATATATATATATATATATATAGAGAGAGAGAGAGAGAGCGAGAGAGAGAGAGAGAGAGGAGAGGAAAACGGACCAGGCGATGATGGCGGATGTGTTGGAGGCCATGAGAAGGATTGGGAGAGTACTTGAAGTTGAAGCAGCAGTAGGGGTAGTGTGAGTGTCCTTTTTAAGAAAAGAAAAAAAAAAAATGTATTGGGATAGAGACAAAGTCACTTTCTATCGGTTGGATAAAGCGAATCCGATTCCAAAATACGTTTGCTGGTGCAGTGATGATGATGGTGAAGACGAGCACAAAATTGTGGGAACCAACGACGGTGAGGTATCTAACAAAAAAAAACAAAAAAACAACGGTGAGGTATAAATTTTCAAGCGTCACTTCATCCATTTACCCTCGTGTTTGGCCTCTTCTGATAACGCATTCAGCAAAAATAAAAAATAAAAACTAATAATAAAATGTTATATATGAATGCATTCATTCACGTATACCGTGGATAGCCGCTTTGTTTCTTTTTTTTTTTTTAATTTTACACATTCATGTCATTTTTTAAAATTTTTATAACATTTATGTAATATATTAATATAGCTTTTTGATTCATGTACTACTCTTTTATATTCTTTAACCTCCCATTATGATTCCATATTTATAAAAGAAAGTATTAAGTAATATGTAAAATACACAATAATAGAGAAAAATAATATATAGTTCCTGAATAACTAATTTCACATATTATAATCTCTTTATCTTATCTTATTATTTTCTTTGATTTTTCAACATAAAATCATTATTAATTAATTTTAAATGCAAAATATTCATAAAATACTTAAAAATATTTTTTTTAATTATAAAAATACTCTAAAAAGTGTTATCAAAGGAACCTTTTATTATTTTTTAATACAAATTTTTATGCAAATTTGGAATTCAATTATATGAAAAAATGCGAAGTTTTACCTAGCTTTTTACACACTAGACACAAATTTCAAGCACTCAAAACATCCATACTATATGAAAATTTTAAATTTAGGATCAAAATTTGAGTTTGAGTTTACTTTCAAACAAAGTATCATTTCTCGTTGGAAAAAAAAAAAAAGTACAGTTTTACCATGAATATAAATTTTTTACAAACCGAGTACCTTGTCACTATTATAAACTATTAATATTATTTATCAAACTCATGTACAATTGTCATATAATTAGATAAAATTATTACAATAATAATAAACCATTAAATTGGCGCTTAAAATAAAACCAGTCATTCTCTCAAACTAAGGGTGCCTTCCCCCTTCATTTTTCCTCCCTACCCCTCTTATATAACAAGAATACTTCCCGTAATCACAATTATTGCACCTTTGAAAACGTTTAATTTTGTTTCAAAATGTATTTAGGCTGCATGCAGATTGGCTAGGGCATCAAACCAGTGTAGCAGCGTCAACCCAATTGTGGAATTCCGAACCTCGCAAAGATGGAATAAGATTCTCTCTATTTGCATCAAGTGCGATGACTGATCATTAATTTCTTCAATATTTTTTGCACTACCATAAAGCATCCATGCCAAAAGGTCATGTTGCTTTAACCAGCCCCTGCCCAAATTCTAAGCTAATGGAGGGAGATAGAGAATTTCAAATTGATAAAAGAAAGACTTGGAGCCTGTTTCAAAATTTGGTTTGAGAGGCTTAAAAATACTTTTAACACTCAAAAAATCAATTTGAAGAAAAAAAAATATTCATTTGGTAAAAAAATTAAACGCACTTTTAATTGTCTAAAAAGCCTAAAAATAGCCAAAAAAACATTTTTGACAAAAGCTTAAAAATGAAATTTTTGCCCGAAAGCTCTTTTTGACTTAAAAGCATTATTTTTTAAAGCAATTCCAAATTTGTCCTTAGATTAAGGACATGTTTGAAATTGCGTCTAAGAAATCTAAAAGTGCTTTTAACACTCAAAAAATCCATTTAAAAATATATATATATATATATATATATATATATATTCACTTCGTAAAAGAATTAAAAGTGCTTTTAAGGATCTAAAAAGCCTAAGAGTATGTTTGGTATTGCGGTGAGATATAACGCTTTTGGATATAGAGCTTTTGTTTGTGAGCTTTTGTCAAAAGCGCTTTTATTGAAAAATTGTTTACATGTTTGGGAACGGCATGTCTTAAGCGCTTTTTTAAAATTATTGATGTTTGGTAACAAAACTAAAAATGTGTTTTTAGTTACAAAAATGACAATAAAAGACATGAAAGATTATTGATGTTTTAACTTTAAATACAAAACTATAATAATAGTATAAAAAATAAAGAAACATGAGTGGGCAAAAAGGAACAATTCAACATAAAAAAACAAATATGTTCTAGAAACAATTTAGGGAAAAAAAAGAAAAAAAAAAAGTTAATCTGACAAACCCATATCTACCACACTTTTCTTTGCTGCACAACGAGATACCCAAAGATAGAGATAGAGATAAAAAAAAAAAAAATCAATGCGTTTTCTCCTCTCCAAGAACTCTCTCCTTTAGTCACAAATTTTTCTCTCGCCCAAATCAAAAGAACCATCGTCTCTCTCTCACTCTATAAATCTCTTCTAATCGCTCCAAGAAAACTAGAGTGCACTAAGAAACCAATAACTCCAAAATTCATCTCTTTATCTTTGACCCCAAAAATCCATCATTCCAACGGAAGCTCATCCATACATTAATGGCGGTTGAGAGTTTTGAGACCCAAAAAGACCCAGTCGAATGATCAAACTTACCACAATATCCAGCTATCGAAGAGAAGCAACGAGCTCATCAATTCTCCAAATCGTAGAAGGGTTTGCAGGCTTGCAGCTCTCAGATTCATTGAAGAGGATGTAAAACGTGGAAAAATATGTATATATATCTCAGTATTGTTGTGATTATGTGAACTTTGTTAGGATATTTTTGTCCAATTGTGATTTTGATTAAACCAAAATTGCAGCGCGCATTTTGGTTAGAAGTCTTTTTTGTCAAAAGCCTTGAATTTGAGCTTTAGACTAAACGTGGGTTTGGAGCATTTGCAAACTCGAAAGTCCTTTCATAGGATTTTACCAAACGATCCTAGTCTTTCTGAAATGGGCTTTTCAAGGCTTAGAAGCGCTTAATTGCAGACCCGAAAAGGCTCTAAAAATGGCCAAAATATATTTTTGATAAAAACTTAAAAATAAAACTTTTATCCAAAAATTATTTTTGACTTAAAAGCTCTGTTTCTTAATTGCAAGCCCAAACAGGCTGGCTATTCCATTAAAATAACAATAATAATAATAATAATAATAATAATAATAATAATTTTTATTAAAACAGGAAAATGGTATAATAATAGATTAACTTCGGAATAGTTATATTACCAAGCGTTAAGAATATATGTATACTGATACACCAAAATTATTTTATGCAACAACAGAGCAAAAACAACTGGGCCAAAATTGCCATGCAACTGACACTTAAAAAGGCATCAATTTCAACGCTAATTATACACCACCATCACTCAAACGCCAAACCACATTCTTCCCATCAATAATAAAAGCACATTCATATCTTTCGGAACAATTCAACCCCAAGTGCAGATGTAAGCACTCAAGATCACCAGTTCATTATGAAATCCTGCTACAACAACCCACATGCCATCTATGTAAAGGTCTCAAGATTAAAAATACAAAGTACACATCCTACGAATTTATCACTGCGACGGCGGCTGCTGCCCCTCGGCTGACTCACGCTTAGATGCTTCCTTAATCTCATCCCCAGCATCATCCTAGAATAGAAAACAACATATGCATTTAGCAAAAACAAATCAACACGAAAACTTGAGAAAGCAACAATCATAGACAAACTGCACTTGTGCACCCACCCCACCCACTATTAACGGATTGGGCACGACTTAGATTAACGAATAAGAATCAGTACAACTCAACCTTAGTCAATTTTGACAGTTACTTTCAATGTACTGAGAAACAAATTTTGGGTCCAGGTAAGCTTCAATAATTTAGGTACCATGATCCATCCATATAGGTCAAACCTAGTAATGATGCTTTTGACCCCAGCACAATCCGGGTTAAATATCAAACCAACCTAGCTCAGACCAGCTTACCTTCTATAAATGCCAAATGCCAAATTGGGGGGAGGGGGGGGCACAAGAAGAAGAATTTAATGTCAAACCTAGTAGGTAGGTTTGCTGATTTATGTTCAGGATGATAACAAAACAGTTTGGACAACAAAAATTCAGCGTAAAGTGATATATAGACACAAACACACATAGGTGGCACACACATGCAATGGGTATGAATGCTTATGGGCTCACACATGGGCGGAGAGAGAGAGAGAGAGAGAGAAAAGAGAGAGAAACCGTTATGTCAGAAGTCCACAAAGTCAGATTGTCTCGAAGAAGCTGCATGATCAATGTACTGTCCTTGTATGACTCCTCACCCAATGTATCCAGCTCGGATATAGCCTCGTCGAAAGCCTGCAAAATATTAAGGGGGTGACAATAAGAAAGAGGGCATACAACCTTGTGGATGGCTTAAATCCTTCATGTCAAAATTTCAGTGAAACTTCAGACAGCTAAATCAATTTTTTTAACAAATGCCATTCAATTTATAAAAGAAAATGCTACAACAAAGGAATAAAAAGTTTAGAACCTTCATATAACCTACAGTCAAGACTATTGAATCATCCCTCTATCATAATGTATCTAAAGCAAGCATGGATATGTTCACAAAACCCTTGGATATATTATAAAGATCACTCAATATCTAGATCTCAATCATCACCAGACAACATGTATTTCTTAGAAGCTAATATTTATTTGAACCAGCCAAAAGAATGGCCTATAATTTCATAAATTACATGTACAACTAGGAATCAAGCAATCCAACACATTCTAGTAAAGCATACCCCTATACCAACAACTGCAAAACAATAAGTAAAAGCAATTTAGTAAAAATACCTGTTTTGCAAGATTGCAAGCACGGTCAGGTGAGTTAAGGATTTCATAGTAGAATACAGAGAAGTTAAGTGCAAGACCGAGCCTTATTGGGTGAGTAGGAGCAAGTTCAGCCAGAGCAATATCCTGTATAAAGAAGAAAAAAAGCAGGCTCAGAAATTATTATCACAGAAAATACCCACAAAAATAGTGTAAAACAATCATAACTAAAAGCCTCAGCCAGGTACCTGTGGTGAGCCAACAAGCTACCTGAGCAGATTGTCAGCCAAAAAAACATACCAACACCGAAATACCTACCTGAGCAGACTTGTAAGCCAACAAGGTGCTCTCAGCAGCTTCCTTCCTTTCAGATCCAGTCTTAAATTCAGCCAGGTACCTGTGGTAATCACCCTTCATCTTAAGATAAAACACCTTCGACTCAGCAGATGAGGCTGATGGGATGAGATGCGACTCAAGAAGGCTCAAAATGCCATCACAGATCTTGCTCAGCTCGGACTCAATCTTGCCTCTGTACTCCTTGATGACTGCAACATGATCCTCATTTCCCCTACTCTCCTCCTTCTGCTCAATGGAAGAGATGATCCTCCATGAAGCCCTCCTGGCCCCAATCACATTCTTGTAAGCCACAGAGAGGAGGTTCCTTTCCTCCACAGATAACTCCTCAACATCCACTGTCTTTGCAACTTTCTCCATGAACTCAACCATTTCCTCATAACGTTCAGCCTGCTCGGCCAGTTTGGCCATGTAGACATTCTCCTCGCGAGAAGAATCAGCTGGTGACATCTTTGCTATACCAAACAATTACTCAAGTCTGCAAATCAATTCAAAATATTCTTATTAATATGATGACCTAGATATTACAAACTCTAAATCAAACACCAATACAGCCACTTGACAAACATTGCATAACAATCATAAATCACATGCGGAATTAACATTGGAATGCAGTCACCAATTAACAACTAATCACCAGACCATCTGTGTGGTTTGCTAACAGATATTAGGAAGCAAAAATAAAATGGAATTATTGAAATCTTATGACTAAAATTGTTGTGATATACAGAAAAATGAAACCCAACCCCCGGTACATGATTGAGGCACAATGAGGACAATTATCAATTTTCTGAAAATCCAAAACTTTAAATTCTCAATCATAACTTGATACACATTGCTTAGCAATCTATTATCATTTACATCAACATAGCAAGCAAAAATAAATTAACTCAAAGTATGGTTGCTAAAATATGTGAGAAAGAAAGGTGACAAATTTAGCATTAGTAAAAGTTCAGAGAAATATTTTTGTTTTCTCCCTTGAAGTTTCAAACCCTAACACCAATACCGAACACGTTTATTTCTTTCCTTGCCTCAAAATTTCTCAGCAACCAAACAGATCAAATCACACTTACGCTATATATATAACTTCTCCAAAGAACCACAAACTCACATAAACTATTACAAACAGACATTTGACACTCACTTGACGAAAGGTTCTCATACCCTCATACCCTCATACCCTCCGTCTTTACCAATAACAAAACCGAGATTCACACTCCAATCATTTTCCTTTTTCTCTTTCTTTTCAGACACTTCCTTGCAAACCAAATAATAAATAGAAATCTCAACAGTTCTCCGGTCAAATCAACAAGCGTCAAAAGCTCAAATCTAGCAGATCCAGTAAAAGACACCGAAAATAAAACCAAAAAATAACTTAATAACAAAGGAAAAAACAAATCGAGCAAACAATAGCTCTAGATCTCATAAGAACCAGCCTACAAAACACACATCAACGCGCCAAAACAAACAAAAATCCATCGGATCTGACCCTAAAACCAACCCCAAGCCTAAGCCTGTATAGCAAAGAAACCGATCAGAGCTTCAGAGACCATACCTTTCTGGTCCGCGTAGAAGATCCTCCGTCTCTCTGAGTGCGTGAAATTAGAGAAAGAAATGGAAATGAGAAGGGAAAGGGCGGAGGGGTTGTGTTTAATAAAGGTCGCCACGAGTGAGAGAAGAAGAGCATGGACCAATCAGAGCACGACACGTGGTGGATGGCGGAGAATCCGTGGGAGTTTTTGGTCTTTATGTCATCTTAGAGCGAAAGTTTGCACGCTAGCGTTGACCGTCAACAGGCCCTTCCGGGCACCACGTCATCGTTACGTCTTTGTTGTGGGGAGGGCGGACTTGACTATCGTTTACAGCTATGCAGAAGCCTGGCAATGGAGCCCCTCAAAGGCCGTATTATCGCCGTTTTCTATTTTATCTTCCGATTTTTATTTTTATTTTTATTTTTAATTTATAAAACTGATCAATATTTCTTAACTATTCTCATGAATCAATAATAAAAAATAAAGAGTTTTTCATTTAAGTATTTGCTAGTGGTTTTATGTTCTGATTTTTTTAATAAGCTAGATGTGACTGGTAAATTGAAAATTAATTAAAATTATAAAGTAAAAAAAAAAAAAAAAAAAGACTTGTGCATTAAGATGACGAAGGGGTGTCTCCATTTGGGTATCGAAGGGGCTCTAAGTTCTGTCTAAACGTCGTATTATCGCCGTTTTCTATTTTAATTTCTGTTTTTTCTGTCGTATTATTGGTTTTTTTTAATGAATTTGTTCAGGGATTTACTTCTTGGGGATGGGAGGAGACTGCTACGTTTTGGTTGCTTCGGTTTTAAGAAATATCATAATTTTTATTTTTTTAAACAGTTGAATTTCATTTCATTTATTGATAAACGAGCATAAAGTTTAAACAACACAGAGCAAAACTTGGAAGCAATCATAGCTGAAGTTACGAGGTTATAAGCGTTAAAAATAACGTATTACATTTCAGATTCATACAAAATCAGTTAATTTATAACTAATTTTTAAATTAAACAGTAAATTTGTGTCAAATAGACTCAAACTAATGTATAAGTAGTTCTTATTACTCGACATTAAGGGCAAAAAACTTTAAACCAAAACTCATTATCTTCAACCCGAAAGCCAGAATAATATTCGCACGAAAATTGAATTGTGAGTCCATTTGGTCGCGGTGGGAGCAAGTCATAATGGCTTGCTGTTGTGGCATGGGTGAATTTGAGTCAGATGGGGTAGCATTGGAAATTTATATTGTTTTTAAATCACAAGTCGCGCACATAGATGAATTTATATGGTATGAATTCTAAACTACAATTTGAACCAGAATTTATTTGTAAACGCGTTGTTCATTTAATTATAGCCATCTTTTTAGATCATTTCCTAAGATTTGGACACAATTTATTGTATTTGAATATATGGATACATAGATTAGAATCTATTGGCAGTCAATTCAATAAATTTAGTGGATACACTTTAAATGCTTCCCATAATTTTGGGTTGTTTGCGATTTCAAAAAGTGCTATTTCAAAATAGGAATTTGAAAGTGTGATTTTTAAAAATGCAGTTAAACGTTTGACAAAATTATAAATTGGCCTTTCAAATTGTAGATAGCCTTTAGAATTATGCATTTTCAAAAAAATCTGAAAAAAAATATTTTTAAATTAATTTTTTTTAAAAAAAAAATCTCAATTCCAAACAATCTTTTTTTAAAAAAAAATCACACTTTTTGTTTATAAAATTACAATGTCAAACGCACCCTTAATATGTTAATATGAGCTTGTGAGTTGCTACTTTTTAAAGAGAGTTTAAATAACATATTCTCATCCCACTATGCTAACGTGGTATTGTCAATTTATTATTTAATTTTGTTTAATTAATATTAATTTAATGGTGAATTGACAATGTCACATGAACATAGTATATAATTGAAGTATGCTATTTAGTATTCCTCAATTTTTAATTAAAAAAAATTTAATTTAAATAAAATATCATCAAGAGTAATAAAATTAAGGAAAATAAAAATCTACCTCACGCTGTAGAATTTATATGTATTTAACGCGGAATTCATCCACCCTGAAAAGTGTTCTCCATATATAGTATTTGGTGAATAGCAAGACCCATCTTGCTTTCAAATTATTACATTAAAACCATGAGTTGTCAATTTTTGTTTATAAGACGTGAAAAGGTTAGAGTCACGACATTGCATTAATGACATAATTGAGGTTGCAATTAACGATCATATTTTAAGAGTAAAATTCAACTCTTCAAGGTAGTATAAGGTTTTTCCATGTGGGTCCTTTTGGACGGGATTTATAATTTGTTACTGAATTTGTACTGTATTTACCATTTGAGCTTTGTTGTTGGAGTGCTCATCCATTTTGGTTGTTTTATATTGTAACCCGCTTTTTCTAATTTGATTAGAAAAAAATCGT
The DNA here is from genome assembly GCF_965113065.1 of Corylus avellana. Lineage (NCBI taxonomy): Eukaryota > Viridiplantae > Streptophyta > Magnoliopsida > Fagales > Betulaceae > Corylus > Corylus avellana. Next base: position 24,250,334 of record NC_142494.1, read on the forward strand.
GTGGGTCCTTGGCTAGCTCTGAGTCTCCAATCTCCAAAGTCGTGGGTCATCGAAGAGAGAGGGGAAGGAAAATGAAGAAAAAAAAAGGGGTGAGTTATTTTTCCATGATGTAGCAATCTTAGCACTTCATTATAAATGAATTGCCGCGATTTAGGAATTGCAGGTGTATTGCAGAGCATCTCGATAAAAAAAAAAAAATCCTAATAACTTGAAAATAATTACAAAATAGGAAGAAAAAAAAATCCCAATATCTCATTATGGCATTATACCCCGAATGTGTTTTAGGGTAAAAGGAAGAAAAAGAAAAAAAACAAAAGAAGGAATGATTTTCAAGGTGGTGGAGGTGACGTGTACCTTTGAATTATATGTTTCCAATTCCATATGTTTTTAATTCAAGCCCAAAAAGTCAAATTTGGTATGATGATAGAAAAGTTGGCTAGACTAATTATTAGTCCAAGTTCAAATGTTACACCATAAGCGCAAAAAATAGAGAAAAATATTGAATTCCAGCATTTTTCAAAAACAAAAGGCAAAGTATCTCCAAAGCCACTTATTTTTGCCTATGTGGCAAATAAGAATTCGAATTTTTAATTTTGATCATTATAATTTGGGTAAATATCTTATAAATTTCTGAATCAATGCGCCAAAACTGAAAACTCCTTAGGTTGTTTTTTATTTTTTATTTTTAGAATTTTTAGATTTAAATTTTAAAATTAAATTAATATTTTAAAGTGAGGTGAAATTGTGCGTTTTGTTTGAGACGGACCGACGTTAAAAAATTGGAAAATATATAATGGTGTGGATTTATTTGCCTTTTCCGATTAACTATAAGTAAAAATTCGAAGAAAAAAAATGAAGTTTTCAATTTTTGCGGATCGACTAAAGGATTTATAATATACTTATCCTTACAGTTTTACAAGTGACTTTTTTTGCCCAAATTTTAACTAAAAAATTGTCACTTGTTATATTGTCCACATATAAAAAATTGTCACTTTTTAATGTGGAGATACATGTCAACCTGCCATGCAAGCAATTATATATATACTAAATTACTATTTTGCCCCTGAGGACACCTCCCTCCCTAATTGCCGATAGAATGTTATGATTTTTTATTTTTGTCTTTAAGTTCTGGGGATTTTTCCGACCTGTTGCATGAGACTAGGGAAACTGGCTCTTAGAAATAGGCAAACTGGGCTCTTAGACTGCTGCGTGAGGCTAGGGACCTATAATAATTTTTTTTTTTTCCTATTTTCCTTGGCATTCCTATTCTTCTAGGAATGTGTGTTGATAAAAGCTTATATTTTTTTTTATTCTTAAAGTGGGCAAGTGGCCCAAGTGGGGGTTTTTTAAGGGGAAGCATATTAAGGGAGAAAATTTTAGGGGAAAATTTTGGTGGGGGTGGGAGAGTTGGGGGGTTTGAACGGTAATTTGGAATGGTCATTACATGTATTTTTTTTATTTTTTTTATTTTTTTTATTTTTTTTTAAAGGGCTTAAGGGGAAAAAAAATTGTGTTGGCGTTGCCATGGTCCCCCACTCTATAAGGTGGGTCCGCCCCTAATACCGGTAATCTCATGAGTTCAAATCCAATATTTATATTATAATTCAATTAAACATTTTACATGTTAAATCTTACTTATTAAAAAATAGTTTAAACTTACACATAAGGAGAGTGATAAAATATTAATCAATTAAATCTATCATTTTCTTTCGGCCTAAAAGGTAATTTAACTTGTTAGCAAATTGGTTTGATGTGAATTGTGATCTTAACCCAATTAATTATTATTATTATTTTTAAAAAAAAAAACAAAAACAAAAACAAAGAGACGCATGATCGAACATAAACAACAAAATTAAAAAGGTGCAGTACAATTTGTCTGGTCGATGTCCGTTATTTTGTTTTAAAACAAACCATGCACGGGACGTACATGATGCATATGAGTTATAGTGGTCAGTGATCATATACAACAAGATCACGTAAATCACGATACAACAAAAGTGTTCCATAAAAAAAAATAGGGAGCCCCTACTATGCGGTCATGCTGCAAAAGGATTGTTTTGCAGCATCCACTCTTATAGTGACACATCACCAAGCTCATTTTGACAAAATAAAATCAAAACACCAAATAACAGCAAATTCACAAACAAAACACCACCTGCTAGCAAACCCACAACCAAACTACCGGCGCCGGCCAGCAGCATCCCACGGCGCCGGAGACTTTCTTCTGAATGTCATTTTTGATTGCAGGTCTTCTCTTCCTCCTCTGTTTTTCCCCATTTCGGTCGGATGAAATGATTTGATTCTTCAAAGGTAAAATTCATCCCCTTTGCTGTTGATTCTTGAATTAAGTTGGGTATTTGATTTTGGGTGTTCTTAATCGAGTGGGTAGTGCTATGTTCTTTGTGAAATTGGTGTTGATGTTTGGTTTGTAGTAGTGCTTTTGGGGATGGTTTGGTCGAATGGGTTTGGGGTGGGGATGGTTTGGCCGAATGGGTTTTGGATGGATTTTAATGGGTTGATTGTTGAGAATATTTGTTTCCCCAATCTGGCGTGACCCACGGCCAGCGTGGGAGAGAAGAAGGAAGAAATGGGAGGAAGAAGAAGAGGAGTTGTCGGCGGGAAGGAAGAAATAGGAGAGAAGAAGAAATGGGAGGAAGAATCTAGTGTTTTAGGTGTAAGATAGTTTTGTACATTTTTCCTATGTGTCAATGTTCTATTGGGGGCTGCAAAAGACTACTTTTGCAGCTCGACCGCATAGGAGGTTTACTCAAAAAAATATAATTAAAAAAAAACGCCTGTGCGAACTTAATTACGTTGAACAAAGAGTCATCCTACGAATTGCCCTTCAATTTTCTTTTTTAATCTTGACCATTAATTCTCATCCAATGGTCTAGAATATGCCATGTGTTCACTAATTAAAAAATAATATTCCCCTCTCAACTTCTTCTCCAGCCCCAGCCTTCAAACCCTCCGTCTTTGAGCAGCTGGAGCACAGGAGCCGTCGTCCACTCCTCGTGCAGGTATCTCTCTCTCTCTGGGAGTTGTCGTCGTGCAGCTTCTGCAGTAATTTACTGAAGGGGATTTTCAACATTTTTTTTCATCATTATCTCTCTCTCTCTCAAAGTATCATATTATTAGTTATTGTATTTAAACTAAGGACTAAATCCGGAGAGAGGGGGATTTGGTGTTGAGTTCTAATTCTATTATAGTTCAACTCTAATCTTAAATAAAGTATTATCTTGTTTTGACCAGAACCCATTAAGATATCAAAACATATTATCATATTTATGTGTTTGTATTGTTGTAGAACTCTAACCATAAGTTGATATTTCTAACATATATTATCTTTATATTATATTAAATATTAGTTGTGTTTTTAGGATCAGGATCTCCGACAATGTTATAAAAATTGCCGGCCCCCAATTTTGTTAATCTTGATTCTTGGCCGTCTTTTACAACAAACAGCTTAGAATATGCTATGTGTAAAGCAATATGAAATTCAAAATTTAAATGCCCATTGTTTTGTTTGAGTCTTTCAAAGCAATTTTTCCCTTCTCTCCAGAAAATCGTTTGCGGATTGAAGCACAGTGGCTTGGCCACCGTCGGTGTGCGGAGGAAAGCGATTGGGGTGGGAGACCTTGGCCCAACTCTGGCCGTTGTACGTGTTTCTCGGCGTCCAAACAGAAATCAGCTGGGTAAGTGTTTAATTTTTTTTGCTACTAATTCCATTTGTTGGTTTGTATTGTGATTGTAATTATTTTTCTGTTGCATTCTTTGTAGAAATTAATTTGAAGCACATCAGCATTTTCCTTGAGAATGATTAGGCAGGCTAAGGAATCCTTCATGGAGGAAGGCTTCGCAGTGGTGAATAAACCAGTGAAATTGAGACGGTCGCGTTCTTGGTCATCATTTGATGAACTCTCTCCTGCTTCCCGAAATATAGAAGACCTACGGATGCAAGCAATTCCTTATTCAGCGCGTTTATATTCTCATCATCCTACCAGAATTTTGACTCGTCCTTGCGAGATCGTCGTCTGTATGCCTACTCAGCAGCCGGAGGGCCGCACGGATCATCACTCAATGCCGATTTCCAGGTGGTACCACCTTCAGGTACCTGCTTTCCTTCCTCTCAAGCCTGTAGAAATTTTTCCTTTTTGGAAGGGTTTTGTTCCAGTAGCCTCCTTGGTTGCAGTTTTAGGATCCGAAATTTATTATATAGGTGGTTTCCACGTTCCCGATTGTTACTGCTTTCCACGCTCAATTATTCCCGATGTGCTCAAACTAGACTTCACCTCTAGCACCCCTGATTTGGTACCTGCAAATAATTACATGACTTCTTCGAGAATAGAGCCTCTAATTTTAGTCCACGATCAGAAACTCTTTGTTGTAGGGGGTTTTCCTTCTACTGCTACTACTACTGCTACTGCTGGGCCATTGGTTGAGATGTATGAACCCAAGATTAATAAACCCAAAATTAATGAATGGGAACCTTGGAAACCTTTGCCTGAGCCTCCATTTTATGTGGGACGTAAGCTTATTTATGGGACTCTTGAAAATCCAAAGAGGATTCTTATTGCCCCTGTTGTCCCGGGAGAATACTCCGCTATATTTTACGTATATGATGTGGAGCTTCGTGTTTGGAGTTGTCTCGGCAAGCGCCCAATACACCGTAAATGTCCTATCGGATGGGATGGATGGGGAGAAAGGGCGGTTACAGTTGCTAATACTGTTTATTGGCTTACAAGTGATGCAGATTTGCTAGCCTATAATGTAGAGAAAGATATGTGGCTCCAAGGGAGTCTCAAAGGCCTTGGAATTTCGTTTGTGGAAAATCAGACGCTCATGTGTATGCCTGGGTTTGTTCATTTAGAGGGTCGATTCTTCGGCCTTGTGCAATCTGCACCTGAACTTCAAGTTGTCATAATTGATGCCACCATTGTCAGGAGCTCTTTTGTAATATCTGTTGTTGCCGTCCTTAGATATAAGACGGAGGCCCCCACTGACATATCATATTGCTTTTCACTGTAAGTTTCTTGCTTTCTCTAAATTTTCCTTTCTTTTTTTTTGTTTTTTAATAATTTATGCAATGCTATTGTGGGAATGGTAAAGTTAAGGTGAATGAAGAAAATGTTGGTTGTTAGCCTCTTGGTTTTTAGTTAGCTTTTGGCTAGAGAGAGTTTGTATTCGTTTTTTGCGTCATTAAAAATTAATCATCCAAAATAAAAGAGTCAAGATAACCTCTTATTTATATTAGGTCAAATTTGTTGATGATGCTATTTTCTTATAAAGTGTACTGTGTTGTTTTTCTAACTAATAGTGAGGAAATATGTGAAAGTGTGCATGCTGGTGTGGCTGATTTGATATATGTGAAGTATGAAGCGGAATACATACATATTTAGTCCATAACAACAGTAGCGAAGGATGAAATACGCATTGCGCTCATAATGCAATCTTCAAAATACTGATAATCTAGAATAGTATTGTTTGTTGCCTTTCTTTTTCCGTCCCTTCCCTTTTGGACATGTCTCTTGGAAAAGATGTGTGCTAGATTCTGGTGTGTTTCCATGGCTTTATATATGTCTTTTACAATGAATATCTTAAATAGGAGTTATTAAGTTTTGGGATTTGATCATCAAAAAAAGCATGTTTGTGAAGAATTTTCTTAAGAATGCGCTTTTATTTTAATTAAAAAAGAAAAGAAAGTAAATTTAACTTCTATACAAGGTATGGGTGAGGAAGGGATTTTTGCCATGACATAATTTGTATCCATAGAAAATGTTGGTAGCAGTAGTTGTAGTTATTGCAATTGACATTTATCACGTTGGTTGAATTTGGATAATACACAGGTCATATTTTCTTCTCTCACCGAATATGCCATGCTATACTTATGATTCCATGAAATTCTAACCCCGCGTGCTTTCTATTACACTTAATAGGGACACATCAAGTAGTAGTGCAATATCAGCGGCTGACATTACAAAGTGTCAAAGTGACTCCACACATAGGGGAGTACCTGGGTTTCATAAGTGTGCAATTTGTGGAAGTTAAAGATTACAGGGTATGATGGCCTTCTGGAGAAGGGGGGATGAACTTATTTATAAGATGTAAAGGTGAAATTAGTTTTTTTTAACTCTTTTGAGGGAGAAAGAAGAAATCTGAAGGATTTTCTCTCCAATTTCTTCTGTGTAATGTTTTTGAATTTAGAAAGAAAAGCTTTGTTCTTGTCTATTCTAGGGATGAATGAGGATTAAGTTTCCTGATTAACATGACACATTACATCACCTGAGAGGTTGTATGTTATATTTTAGCCTTTGTTCTATGGTTCTGCTAATAGAAAATGATTCTCTATATTCAATGCTAATTTTGGTTTTGCCCAACTGTCATAGTTTACTCGCATGATAGGTCTATAAGTTAATTGATTATTTATTTATTGGTTGATTAAGCAAGTAAGAAGTTTCCTTTCAGCCCGGAAGAAATCCTCCTCTCCGTTATAACTATTCTATTTCTAAGGAAGTGATTGCAAATAGATTTTGAATGCTCTCAAGTTGCTTCAGTTGGAAATGAACTGCCTAAATTAGCCATGGAAGCTGCAAAGGCAGCTTTGGCAGTAGGCCTACCCTATATATGTGCTATGTGTATATGTATTATCATGTTATTCATTAGAAAATGCTTTGAATGTCCTCTCCAAACTCAACAATTTTCATTTCCATATGTTAGGATGGATATGTAACTGATGAAGTCTGAGGCGGTAAGTTCTACAACATAGGTTTAAGCTACATCTCTTAGGAAGTTTAATCAATTTCTAGGAATATTTAGGCTCAAAGAAACGTAAAATGTTTTCCACTGAAAATATTTTTTTAAAAATAAAATAAAAATTGAGTTTGAAAAAATTCTTTTAATGTAGTCTATTAAAATATGTGATTCTCATTTAGAGTTTTAATACGATTAACACATCATATAATTCTCACATAGATTTTTAGCAAACTCACATTTGTTCATGGAAAAGGAAAAAGAAAAAGAAGTCAATTGATTATCTTGGAAAACCAGAGTGAGCTTTACTTGATAACACTTCCTTCTTCTTCTCGTTTTTGTTCTCTTTTTCAAAATAAAAATATCAAAAAAATAATTTATAAAACTACTTTCACCTTAGACTCTGTTTCTTTCAACATAAAATGATTTTTGCATTTTAGTACAACGTAAAATAGTAGTCAAACTGAAATTATTTTTCGTTGACCATAAATCCTTCATTAACCACCGTAAATTAGTTTTCAATTTAAAATTTCCTAAACCAATTTCCCAAATCCTTCATTAACCCCTAAGGCTAGCTAAAAAAAAAAAAATGTTTCTATAGATTTCTCAATAAGACAAAAATACGCATATAAATTTAAAAAAATAAAAAATAATTATTTTAAAAAACGAAAATCTTAATTTAAAAAACCATTTTTTTAAAATGAAATTTTTTATTTTTTAAAACGAAAATTTCTATATTTTTTTAAACGGAAATTTTTATTTAAAAGAAACGATTTTTAATTTTTTTTTTTTTAAAAAAAAAAAACGAAAATTGTTATTTTTTTGAACGAAATTTTTTAATTTTTTTAAAACAGAACTTTTAATATAAACAAATTAAAAATAATAATAATAAAAAAGAACGAAAATTTTTAATTTTTATAAAAAAATCGATTTTTTTTTTTTAAAAAAAAATTTCTTATAAAAATGATTTTTTATTTTTTTTTTATTTTTAAATTTGGCCAACCCTTGGATTTTATTTTTATTTTACTAAGGATAGTTTCGTCATTGGAGGAAACATTAACAAGTTTAAGTAGTTTGGAGGGGCATTGTTACAATTGAAAGTTTGGTGGGGACATTGTCAATTAATGTGATTAAGTGTATTTATAATGTAATAATGTTTGTTAGTATTATATATGATATAAAAAAATAAAAACCCTAACTCTTTCTCTAGAGAGCCGCACAGGTAAGGTAAACCCAAGTTTGGGGAGAAGGGACGGCCGTTGGATGCCTCCCTTCTCCTCTCGCCCCCTCCGCATGGTGAACTAGCCTATTTATTTGATGCCCCTAGCTCCGTTGCCTCCTCCATCCCTCTTCGGCTTGTGCGGTTTTTCCCCATTCTATGCGCCCTTTTTCCTTTTTGTCTCGTTCTCTGGCGTTTTGCCTTTCTCCCTTTGCCATTGTGCCCACATAACCGTTCTCCACTGTGCCGTATTTTTCACCCCCATCTGTCTCTGCCATGTCTTGTCAAGGTTGGGCTTGGCTTTGGATTGGCTTGCCTTGGCTCGATCTTCCTTCCTCCGTCTGACCCACCTCGACGCGTGCCTCGCCTTCCTTCTCTCTGGATCTGTCAGTGTCCATCCCACTTTTCGCATCGGATCCGTCGCTCTGGCTGTGGTTTGTTTCTGTTATGTTTTTTGTGGCTTTTTTCCTTTCCTGTTTTTGCCTGTTATTTGCCATTTACTTCTCGTTGTGTTTGTGTTTGTTTTTTGTTGTTTTTGCATGTTTGGCACACTTTGTGGGTGCCACTCTTGAGAGATTCACTCAAACTCTTTCCCCAGTTTCTTTGAGTGTGCCGCCGATCTCCTCTGTACTTGCTTTGTCGTCCACCGTCCACTGCCGGGTCTTTTCACGCATCCCCTCTTGATGAGCTTCTAATGCCACCCTTCGCGTTAGTTTCTGGCCAACACGCGATCGGCCTTCTTTTAGCTGCTGTCATCCGCTTTGTGTGCTTCTTGTATTTTCATTTTCCATGTATTTGTTATTTACTTTCTTGTTTTATTTCCCTGTACGTTTTTTATTTCCCATATTTTTGTTTGTAATAAGGTTTTGTCCTCCCTCTATGATCAGCCAGTTTTATTTTTGGTCCAGACCTTTGGATTGTGGATGTTAACGGTATCTTGGCTGTCGGGTCGAGGAGGATGAGTTTCGGCATATGGTTCTTTGCTCTCAGGGTCGAGGAATAAGCGTTACCTATACATTGGATGGTGTCTGTTTGGTGTAGAGCTAATCTTAAACTTGATGAATAGTCATGGGTTAGCGGATGTTGTTGCCTTTATTTGGCCTGATTAGTTGATAACTGTAACTTTAGCTTCGGCTATGATTTGTTTCAAAGTTTTTTGCTCTATTTGTAAGAGCTCTTACTCGCGAGTTTTTATCAATGAATGAGTATAAAATGTTTTCTATTTTAAAAAAATAAAAATATAAATAGCAACATGATAAATTAATACATGACAGAAAAGGAAATACAATCCGAAAGATTCTGACATATAATAATACAAGCACATCTGACAAGAGATCCTTTCATTCCTTTGGATTCCAATATTACCCTCAAACTAAGCTTAGAAGAAAAAATGATTGGGACCTTTTTTTTTTTTGGAAAAAAAATAAAATTATTTGTCTGTTTTTCTTCTTTGCTGTTGGATCCGGGTTTAGTATGACCTAGTTCGGATCCAACGGGCAGTATGGATAGGACCAACCCAGCCAACCTGAAATTCTGAGGCTTGTGGCTAGGGTGTGGCCCGTGGAGACAGAGGTTCGGATATTTACAACCAATCCCAAGGAACCCAACACCCTCCCTCTGAGCCTTATTCTGAAAGGAAAGTGAGGGAACCCTTGAATCTGGCGCAACAGGATAATAAGTGGGCCCAAATATTTTATGAAATTGGGCAGTTGGGCCCAAACTTCATACAATTAAGCCATGATATCGTCACCTTCCCGTGAGATAAACGACAAATAGACGCCTCAGCTCTTACACGCTGAAACTCCCGGACCCTGCGATTTGGACACGGTGATCCAATCAAAATCTCTCTCTCACTTGAGCAAAGCCATAGTGATACTTGGCTTTGAAATCCGAAGGGCTCCGAGTCCCCGAGGCTTTGAAAGCATTTTTCCTCAATGGGATACGTACAGGAAGCTCGGGAGAATCACGTCAAGAAGAAAGTTGAAGAAGGTAATGGTTTCTCATCACGTAAAAACCCTAAACCCCCGTTTGGTTCCCCAAAAAAAAGAAAAAGAAAGCGTGGGAAAATAATACAAAAACAAAAAGAAATTCAAAGAAATATTTGCATTGATTCAAATGCTTTTCATAGTTTTGGAATATTCTGGAATTTTCATCTCTCCAATTCTCTCACCATTTCTCGGCAACGAGCATACAGTTTCACTTCCTCTGATTTCTTGAATGCTTAGTGGAATTCCTTGTTACATTTTTTACTGTATCGCTTTAGGAGCTAAAAGTCCTTTGCTAATTTGCTTCAAGAGAGAATTCGGAGAGTTGAGGTGAAATTGAGTGTTTAATTTAATTTAATTTTTTTTGAAAATTTTGATTTGCTAGGAAATTGTTTATTTCATACATTTTTCTATATGCAGTCTTTCTTATTTTTCTAATTAGAGTTATTTATGTATGCCACCAATCTGAGTTTGAAAGAGCTAATAAATGTCTGTTATGTACGAATACCAGCTTTAAGAAGCAAAATGAAGCAGAAGGCGCTAAAGGAGTGTGATCAGTACACTTCAAAGTATGCTCAATGTTCTTTGGGAAGAACATTATCTGTTGTTTGGCAGTGTAGGAAGCAAGCTAAGGAGTTGAATGAGTGCTTGCATCAATAGTAAGTGTGATTTTGTATATCGGACACCTATTGGCATCGATATTTCATTTCATTGTTTTAAAGTTTTTGGTATGTATGCTAGCAATGTGGAGTATGTTTGTTTCAATTGTATATAAATATCTGTATGTGCATGTATATGTTTGTCTTTGTTAGTGGTATGCATATGGTCTAATTTGATATTTTTCGTGTTTTGTGAGGGGTGTTGGCTGCACAAATGAAAAAGATTCTATTATTCTTTGCTAAGAAGAAAACGAAAATATAAATAATGAAATATATTTTGCATACAGAAATGGCTTTCCACCTTAATTCACATGTATAAACATAGCAAGCCTAGGGACTGGTTTTGTAGACCTGCAAGAAAACGCATGAGTTGGATGCCCTGAAGTTGGTAGTGATATTGTGGACAGGGACGAAGACAAGATTTTTTATCTGGTGAGGTCGGAGATATAACTCTAAAATAAAAAAGAGCAATTAAGGAGAAAATACAAATATATATTCAAAAGGATGAATGTTAATGTTTTTTACCAAACAAATGAATGGGGTAGCAAATATAATTTCGATCATGTGTTAAACAATACTGGGTAATTTGATTGGAGATGGTGATGATGGACCTTAAGTTGTATATGATTTTTTAGTGGCACCACTAGAATCTTGATGTCTCTTTTCCTTGTTAAGCATCATGCAGATAGGTTCTCTTTTCACCTGATATAAAGGTGTAGAGATTCTTTAAGCTTTCTTCTTTTGAAATGCTAACCAATGAGCTCTATCTCAAATGGTACTTCCTTTGTAGTAAGATGGAGGGTGAGGTCGTAAGCTCAAGTCCTACTGGGTACATGCTTAACTTACCAATAAAAAAAAAAATCTTTTGGAATGCTCATATTTTTTCTCCAGACTACATTGATATATGATTGAAATCCTTATTGAAAATAAAATACGTATACAATCTCATTAAATTGAAAATATTAATTTGTATCTTCCCATAATTTAGTGGACTTTCATGAATGATGATTGATTGTAACCTAAATAACAACAAAGCAGTAGTAGAATAAAGTAAACTCAAAATTATTAAAGACTAGGTGAAGTTAAATCTGATTGCTCGATTTCAAATTTTTAAGGAAGTGAATAAATTTTGATTGGGGGGGGGGGGCGCGCTTGGTTTCCCCTCCCTTCGCCCCTGATTGTGGAATTGGGGAAACAGTGACTTCGTTTTTGAAATGTTCACAAGTTGTGTAACTGTCACCACCTAGTCTTCTGAGATTATATTATAGACCACGAATACAGCTAATAAAGTTGTCTTTTGCTGTTCATAGGATCCAACTATCCTGTAAATATATTGCTTAAATCTCTAATGATTTTGCTTTGGCTTTTGAAATGTGATGTTAGCATGGATTTTTGTAATGGGGTTGTAAAAGTTCACTCTCATGCTGGAAAAGCATCAATTAGTGATTAATATGGTAATACCATCACAAAAACAAATATGAATCATTGATATTATATTTGCTTTAGATCCATTATTGATTACAAAGCATCTAAGCAGGATATTCATCTGCTTATAGCTTGCTGCGACTGTTCAGTACTCATTGTGCTGTATGCTCTAGAGCAGGGAAGTCTTCTAAGAGGCTAACCGCGTTACCAAGTTTTGAGCTTTTTGCTGGTCTTGCAAATACATTTCTACTTGGACATAGTGCTGTAAAGTCTTTCTTCATAAATTGTTCTCTAGTAGCTGTTGAACTTGGTTAAAATACTTGGAAAGCATAAGGAGAAGTAGTAGTTGACACTTGTTTGGCGTTGTGCCTATATGCATTTATTGGAATATTTCTTGAAAGGAATATTCATGTCTAGTGAGTTCATGTAGCCATGCACCTCCTGTGAAAGGTTCTATCAAGGTATTGGAGCACCAAATTTGTGTCACAATAGAGAAGTGTCACTTCGACCTAGATGATGGGGTTTCCTTTGGGGGAGTGGGTTGGTATGAAAGATTTGATGCGTTCACTTTCACCTTCCAAGACAGCTGGCCTAAGATTTTTTCTTCGGTTAGGCGGTCAGCTAAATATTGTTGAAAACTCAGAGAATCACTAGACGAGGGTTGTAATACTTACACATTTGCAAAACAATTCCAGATGTGACAGTGGACAATGGCATACCTGGCTGACTTCCATAAACTCAAATACATTTAATCACTATATTTCAAACAATTTAATCCAACTTTTGTAACACTAATTTAACAAGTTGCCTTTGACCTGTTCTGTGGCCATCCTGCAATACATGTGCAACGGTTGTGGTATGGATGACTATGTTGCCATCACCTAATTTTCACTCTGCAATGACATTTGGTTTCGGTGTTGCTCATATTAAATTTTAGAGTGTTTCTAGATACTGGCTTATCAAGGGTACGTAGGGATTTTATATTTTCATCATTATAGATTTGGTCAATGGTACACAGCAGTATCAATACAATTTAACTTTATTTGGTGATGCTAGAAAAGACATTTTGTATGCTGGCACATGAAGATGAACTTTCCAACTATATGACTACTTAAAAGCTCTCCGATGAAAAAGACAATCAAAGTGATATTTTATGTTTGTGAAACTTTAAATTTGGTGTTTCAGTTTTGAATGTGATCTAAAAATAAGGTGGTCATATGACTTGTAGATTATTGAGAGGGGAAATAATGAAGATATATGAGCCAAACAAAAAGGGTCAGCTTTTTTTTTTTTTTTTTTTTTTTTTCCAAAATGCAATTTGTGATCAATTTTTTGTTATTTCAGACTAGCCTCATCCGCAAGACATTTAAATACAGTGTATCCAACAACCTGTGATGTTGCATATGCCATATGCTATGTCCATATATAATGATGTTTCCTCTGCTCAATCAAAGTTAATTGAACTCCAATTGGCAAATTACTCATAAGCAACATTATAAACAAAGATTCTATGAGTAAGATTCAATTTTGCAATTAAAAATGGAAGATTAATATGATGTGGTGTTGTCCCCTGTCCATTAGCTTTTGAAGTAGGCCAAAACACACATGAAAGCCAACTACTTGCAACTGGCTATCATATGCATCTGTATGCATAATTTGAATCCTAGTCCAAAACTTCAGATCCTGATATTCATGACGCTTTTATTCTAATTTTAGTTCTACTTGTAGATTGTTTATAGCTTCCATGCATTTTTTTTTAGTTGTCCAAATTGAGCATTTGTCAATTTGCAGCAATGGAAATCCTACTGTTCATAGAGACTTTTACAAGTTCCACTCTTAAGATACTCACGACTTTGAATGCCACTATCAGATTTTCTTTGCTTCAGTTCAGACATGAACGTTGCTGTATGTGCATGCAAAGCTCAATCGTAATTGTTTGAAGATCTCATACTTGTCTGTAGTGAAATGGAATTAAAAATTAAAATATATAGAAGGGTAATTTAAAAGAAACAGTAGGGAAATACTTTAAACTATATGACTATGAATATTCAAATATCTTAGAAGTTTTTGGCCGTTGCAGCACCAATGATTCTGTTTTGGAAGAAATGAAGAGAGACTACATGCTTCAGCAGGACGGAAAGGGATCTTCAGGAGTCTAAGCTGAGCGTCCATTTTATGGTGCAACATTTGACGTACAATTTATTATTTAATGATGATCTTAGAGTTTTTATCCATTGGGTGATGCATGTTATGCTGCAACTGAGTTTTGTCTTCAGATATTTACGAGTTGCATGTTTGTATTAGCTCAAGTCATGCTTCTAGCTCTAGGCTTGGGTATGAAGATGTTAATTTTGGGAATACGAGGATTGTCTTATCAGCTGTTTGATTTAACAATTGTTTGATTTATTCTGGATAGCAATTTGATAAATTGCCGAAGACCATTGCAGGAATGGTACTTGTTTTCAATGCTGCATAGCATAGCACTCGAAGTTGGACACTGGAGACCTTGATATCCAATTTTGTCAGACTTGGAATGGATGCATGCAATTGAACATGTGGGAAACCAAGGTTCTTTTCTTAAGAATGGATATGAATGCAGAATGCATTCCTTTCAATTTGGGCTGTCATCTTTCAGCCAATTAGTTAATGTTTCAAGACTAGTTCAGGTCATGCAATGCGGTACTGGAATAGTGAGAGAAGAGTAGAAAAATGACTGATCAAAGGTCTTCTCTGTACACACTTAATTAACTGATTGGGTTTTAAACCTATTACATTTTAAGTTCCATTGGAGTTGTACCTTGAATAAGCAAAAGTAGTGCTTAGTTCAACCAGAATCAATCTTTCTTTCTAATGCCCAAAATACTCTCCACTTTAGAATCAACACCAGAGCCTTCTCAAACAAATTAATCTCGATTCATAATTCATCTGGAGCCTCCTCAAACAAGTTAATCTTGATTCATGGTTCATCTGGAACCTTCTCCAACAATTTTGTTTATCGGCTCCAAATTGATTAGAGGACTCTCTCCCTCTCTACCCCTTGCAGAAATAGAAGGCCCTTTGAAAACTAAGGATCTGTTTCTTTGAAGAGATCATGTTATTTTCCGCACGCGTTGAAGTTACAATTTATTTCTGATTGTTGGATGCAATTTTTTTGGACTTCTCCAGCCACCCCATGTTGTCCCGAGCCACTCCTTTCCTTTTTTTATTTTATTTTATTATTTTATAATATTTTTAATTTTAAAATTTTTAATTAATATATTGACACGTGTTGAGTTTTTTGATGGTGCTGATGTGACTTTTCATCAAATTTTGGACGGAATTTAGATAGAGTACCATCTCCGTTTTTATGTAAACTCGAGGTAGTAATAAAAACTAAATCCTAATGAGCAAAAAATAAAATTATTAAACCACAAAGGGCAAAAAGCTATTTAACCCATATTATTATTATTTTCCAACTCTTCCACTAACATCAAGGGATGCTCCTTGTTTGTAGGCCCGTTCGGACGAGCTAGCGAACGAGGTCTTCTGAGACCCCTTCTTTAACAACTCATCCGAACGAGCTTGTGATCTTGTTCGGACGTCCCTAGCTGGCACCATTACGTGAGCATCCTCAACACTTGCTTCTGCTCCAATCTTCCTCATAAACTCCCCTGGGCTCTAGTCTACATCATAAAAGAACTAGCTAGGATGTGTTGATGAAGATCTACTAATTTTCTCTGCTGCAACATTGAAAACTGTCCAAGCTATCAACGATATTATGTTGGCCGAATTTCTTGCTATCTCGGGTTTGAAGGCTAATCCAAGTAAAAGCTTGGCGTTCTGCTTTGGGGTGTCTGCTGTTGAGAAGTATATTTTGATAGATCGTCTACATATGGCAGAAGATATTGGAGGATTGGAGCAAGACTTTTGCTAGGGGTGTCGCTTTGTGGGTGGCTTGGGTGAAAATATACTTGTTAAAAGGTAAAAGCTTTTGGCAAGTGAAAATCCCTCAAGTGTGTTGTTAATGACAGTTTTTCGCGGATTGACGTGGCACGATTTTCGAAAAATATTGGGATGTCCAAGGAGTTGTCGGGCTACAAAATAACAAAGAGTAGGATAAGAGTCGTTGGTGGTGTGCCGGCAGGAAATAGTTCCGATGCCTAAATTAGCAAGTGATTTGGTAGGGAGATTGTAGATAAACAATGAAAGCTTGAGAGAGAAATTTCCAAATTACTAAATAATGAATTTGAGCTTCCCTTTTACAAGCATCAAGTAGCAGCTGTCCCCCTAGAATAGTGGGCCCCACTTCCCCAAGGATCCACGTGTGCCATGTCGGCGAAATGGGTTGTGGGTGGAGGCCATGTTTGCTTGTTGACGTGGGTACCCGAGTAACCAGTGGCGGAGCCACAACATTCTTTGGGGGTGCCAAGATTTAAATTTTTTTTTTTTTTTTCTCACCCTAAAATAAAAATTTTTTTTTAAAAAATTTCTTTTACCTACCCATTATATGTGCAAATATGACGTGGGTTGGGTTTATTTTGTAAAATTGTGTGCTTTTGCGGTGGAATTATAATTACTCATAATTCCCAAATTCAACCGCAAAAGCACACAATTTTTCACTAAATTGTTAGCTAGGATTTGTGGTTTTTCATTAAATTGTTGGGAATTATGAGTAATTATACTACCAGAGTTTATGTTAAATATTCTGCGAGTTTATATGCTCTGAATTTTCTGGGGAATTCCTGGTTTCATGTTCTTGTTTTATGTTAAATCTTCCACACGGCACCCAACTATTGAACGAGCATTTTCAGCAATAAAAATTATTAAAACACGACTTCGCAACAAAATGGAGGATGATTTTCTTGCAAATAGTTTAGTTCTCTATATTCAAAGGGAAATTGTTGAAAGCTTCGATTTATATTCGATATTTAATGATTTTGTATTTCTAAGAGACCGTAAAGTGCAATTTTGGACTTTTTTTTTTTTTTTTTTGTATTTCTGTTTTTTTGATATAATGCCAACATGTTACATTTCTAATATATCAATTTGAGCACATATTTATAAACTTTTATAGTAATTGTGTAAATTACCAAATTTTTAGAGTAGAAAAAAATTTTAGGGTGCTAAAAAACATTTTAGCGGCACTTCCAATATGAACTGTCTGGCTCTGCCACTACGAGTAACCCTCGGGTGCACGTGTCTTGATTGGGCGCTGACAGCTGAACCACGCTCTGGCGAACGTGGGTGCTGTGCCTAGGCGTTGGGTTATCGCCTGAAAGACTGTTGTACTCCCAGTAAAAGATTGGTATATCTTTGGTGGGCTGATCATGTATCGGCTGGGCCGATTTAGGTCTCGGTTTGGGTCCATTTCAAGTGGGCTTGTGCCTTGGACCGGGTCTAGGGTTGTTGGGCTTTGCAGTGGCCGATCCATAACCCAACATGTGTTGTTGTAGTTGGAGAAAACTCTTGAAGTTTCGTGGTATTGCAAAACAATTCGTATTGTTTAAGACTTCGGAAGTGAATGGGATTGGTCTGGTAAGGGCTTGAGAGTTGTTTTATTACGTAGATTGTGCTTGAGTGCCTCTGTTTACAATTCATGTATGGAAGGAGAGAAAAAGTATTAGACATGGAAACCATTTACAAACAAAAAAAAAACAAATACTTTAGAGGATTAATTGGGAAGTTATGAGGATTATGTTGAGGGGTGGGTGGGTGTCCAAGAAGCAAAGATAATGAAGAATTTTGTAGGACTTGGGGTCGTCCAGATATAGTATGTGTTAGAATATTATATTTTCGTAATATTTATGTAATAAAATATTCTTGTAATATTTTCAATATATGACGGAAATATTCTTCACATATTATTGCAATATTTGATATTGTATTCATTATTGTAAATATGCTGATTTTATGTAATTTTGTAATTATTGTATTTAATTTCTTTTAGGGTCTTTTTTTTTTTTTGACATGTCCGCACAAGAAGGAGGAGGAGGATTCGAACTAGTGACCTCCAATTCATAAAGTGTGGTCTCAGCCGATTGAACTACCTCTTGGGGACTCTTTTAGGGTCTTATTCAACAATAAATAGGTTATTCTATTGTACAATTAAATATACATCAGAAATACAATTTTCTTCCCTACAAATATTTTTCTGTTGTCTTTTTTCTACGGTATGTTTGGGGGTTGTTGATTTTTGTGGTGATTGAGTATTGGGGCTGCTGTTTGGCTGAAAATCATTTAATTGAAGAAAAGATTGATCGATATATCTGATTGCAAAATGATATGGACCATATGGTTGTTGAATTCTCATATATATTGTATATCACGCAATTTCCTTTAATTTCCATGAATTTGACGGTTGACACTTTCTCTTTTGTATTGAATAACAAAGGTAACTCTAATCATGAGTGTACAAAAGATTTTCGATACCTAACTAACTGGACAAGTCATTCCGAAAATCAAACGTAACGTGTTGCAAATAAATTCCACAGTGGGTCTCACTCAACAACATCTACTTGAAAGATAATAGAAATAAATAATTCAATTGTTAGAGGAAAATAAACTTGTCTATTTAAAGACCACTTTTAAAAAAACATATGAGTGCTTTTAAAAGGATTGCTCAGAAAAAAATAATAATAATAATAAAAAGAATTGCTCAACTCCAGCACTTTGATTATCCTTCCTTTCCTGTTTCCTCTCTTTTTCTTTTTCTTTTTCTTTTCCTTTTTCTTTTTTACTGGTTCAGTACAATAAGAAAAGAGAACATTGCATGACAAGGCTGTTGAAAGAGTAAAATTAAAATGATATTATAATGGCGAAGGCTTAGCAATAAATAGGAAATTAAAAATTAAGATTGCAAGGCATACACAAATATCTGCTCTCAATTTGAGTATTTAGAGCTTCGATTGGGTCTGCTCGATCAACTGATCTCAAAGGTGAACATTCCGACGTCCTTCATTTCTCTTTTTAGTTTTGTTTGATTTAAGCTCATGGGTTTAGCTTTGATCTGTGCTTGCAGCGTGTAAGAGAGACAGAGAGATGGAGGAGATCCGACATTTTAGCCACGAGGAGCATCCCATGATATTTGTGAAAGAGTTTGGAGGTGAAGGTGTTTGCTTAGGTTGCAATAAATCAGTATGCGCTCCTGCCTACCTATGCTCCCACTGCAACTTCTTCCTTCACAAGTCGTGCGCCGAGTTATCCACAGAAATACAACACCTTGCGCATCCAAACCACACCCTTCTTCTCCAAAAACCATCAGAGTCTAAATTGTGTGATGCCTGCCGTAGGGACTGCGACAGATGCTTCTTCTACCACTGCAATAGTTGCGATTTCGACATTGACATCGAATGTGCCTCCAAAAGTAATACTGACGACGGTCACCAACACGAATTCGTTCCCATCTTTCAACAGATCCACTTCACTTGTGAACTCTGTGGTGAGGATCGCAACAGCGCTGCCCAGGTATGTCGCATTTGTCAACTCTTGGTTGACACTCTTTGTACTCAAATGCCACGTACCATCA
Organism: Corylus avellana; assembly: GCF_965113065.1. Lineage (NCBI taxonomy): Eukaryota > Viridiplantae > Streptophyta > Magnoliopsida > Fagales > Betulaceae > Corylus > Corylus avellana. The sequence goes on from NC_142494.1 coordinate 24,269,876, forward strand.
AAATTATGGCAGATCGTCATTTGCTCACTCTCATCTATTCACTTGCTAAAGTCATCAAGGAGCACGACGATCATGTATTCTGTAAGCTCTGTTATAAACAGATCAAACTCAAGTATGCGGGTTATTATTGTCAACAATGTGATTTCGTAGCCCACTTGAGTTGCGCACACAAAAATCGGATTGGAGCAAATGATATCATACTCTCAAGCATAGAGGAGGAGGGTACCATCTTTAAAGAGGGTGAAGAACTTGAGGAGCTCAAACATTTCTATCATGAACATAACTTATTCCTCAGCCGCAACCAAGTGGAGGTTCATCATGAACATAAGCTCTGTGAAGGTTGTATGCAGTCAATTTCCCCCCCACTTTATACTTGTGAGCAATGTGATTACTTTCTCCATAGCAAATGTGCTAGACTACCCTTAAAAAAGCAAGACCCAACTCACCCACATTTGCTTACCCTCTACCAATTTGGATTTCATATTGGTGACACCGTAGGTTGTAATGCTTGTCGTCGTCTTAGCCATGGCTTCGCTTATGCATGTTTGGAGTGTAACTACAGTCTTGATATCCGATGTTGTTTGATTATGAAAACCCTTCAGCATGAGGGTCACCAGCACTCCCTCTTCCATGCTATAAATTCGGTTCAAGAGTGCAATTCTTGTGGAGAGGGGCCTAAGGGCGCCAATGGTGTATTTTTATGCAAGGAATGCAATTTTGCCTTGGGTTTTGAATGTGCAACACTCCCACTCAAAGTTGAGTATGAACTTGACCGACATCCCCTCTTACTTACTTACACTGCTGAAAACGATTATGAAGATTGTTATTGTTTAATTTGCGAAAAAGAAAGAAATCCAAACCATTGGTTCTATTACTGTGAAAAATGCGACTTTGCTGCTCATCCTCGATGCATAGTTGGAAGGCATCCTTACATAAAGTATGGAAGAGATTTTACTTGGCCCGATCACCAACACCCTCTCAATTTTGTCCGAAGAACTGAGGACTCTCGCCCTTGTGATTCATGCGGTGAAATTTTCGATGAAGATGTGGCTATAAACTGTACACAATGCAAATCCTTCATCCATCTGTGGATTGAATGTATGAAAAAATTCAGAATAAAATAACTTCTTCGCATTGATTAGAAAAATATCATTTTGTAATTTGTTGTACTAGCTAGCAAATTTGTGTCTATGCTAGAAAGAGATCCTCGTAAGTCGTAATTGTATAATTTATTTTACTAGACTTATTTCTGCCTCTGCAAGTAGTTTTGGGTTGGCAAATAAAGTCATCTTCAATTAATTCTCGACCTTCATTTTACAACTCTCATTCTTGTTGACATATCCTGGGGATGGAGGTTATAATTAAACCACACATTTCCTCGTTGCATAAAATCATTTGTAAAATGAAGCTTTGAGAATTGAAGAGAAGGTGGATGCCTTTGTTTGCCAACCCACAAACTTCTTGTGTGTGGTTTGCAATTACTATTATCAATCGATGCAATTTTCTAGCTTGGAATTAGCAACACAATTGAGAATTGAAGAGGAAATGTGTAGTGGTATGCAATTTATATTCATCTTGTTTCTAGCTTCCTAATTCATAACCATATAATATCATCTTATTTCACGCCACACATGCATAAGCTTCATTATATACACCACAATTGTTGCAACGTATTTTTTTGGGTTTAGGGAATATTCTATTATGCATTTTAGTCATCGACTATTCATTTGAAGGCCTATAGAAAGGAATGTAAAGTAAATACGTACGTTGGTATGGGCATGGGCTGGGCCCAATTAATCTAAAAATAAGGTGGTCATATGACTTGTAGATTATTGAGAGGGGAAATAATGAAGATATATGAGCCAAACAAAAAGGGTCTGCTTTTTTCTTTTTTTCTTTTTTTCAAAATGCAATTTGTGATCAATTTTTTGTTACTTCAGACTAGCCTCATCCGCAAGACATTTTAATACACTTTATCCAACAACTTGTGATGTTGCATATGCCATATGCTATGTCCATATATAATGATGTTTCCTCTGCTCAATCAAAGTTAATTGAACCCCATTTGGCAAATTACTCATGAGCAACATTACAAACAAAGATTCTATGAGTAAGATTCAATTTTGCAATTGGAAATGGATGATTAATATGATGTGGTGTTGTCCCCTGTGCATTAGCTTTTGAAGTAGGCCAAAACACACATGAAAGCCAACTACTTGCAACTGGCTATCATATGCATCTGTATGTATAATTTGAATCCTAGTTCAGAACTTCAGATCCAGATGTTCATGACGCTTTTATTCTAATTTTAGTTCTACTCGTAGATTGTTTATGGCTTCCATGCATTTTTTTAGTCGTCCTAATTGAGCTTTCTAGAAAACATTTGTCAATTTGCAGTAATGGAAATCCTACTGGTCATAGAGACTTTTACAAGTTCCACTCTTAAGATACTCACGACTTTGAATGCCACTATCAGATTTTCTTTGCTTCAGTTCAGACATGAACGTTGCTGTATGTGCATGCAAAGCTCAATCGTAATTGTTTGGAGATCTCATACTTGTCTGTAGTGAAATGGAATTAAAAATTAAAATATATAGAAGGGTAATTTAAAAGAAACAGTCGGGAATACTTTAAACTATATGACTTTGAATATTCAAATATCTTAGAAGTTGTTTTGGCTGTTGCAGCACCAATGATTCTGTTTTGGAAGAAATGAAGAGAGACTACATGCTTCAACAAGGCGGAAAGGGATCTTCAGGAGTCTAAGCTGAGCGTCCATTTTATGGTGCAACATTTGACGTACAATTTATTATTTAATGCATGATATAAGAGTTTTTATCAATTGGGCGATGCATGTTATGCTGCAACAGAGTTTCATCTTTAGATATTTACGAGCTGCATGTTTGTATTAGCTCAAGTCATGCTTCTAGCTCTGGGCTTGGGTATGAAGATGTTAATTTTGGGAATACGAGGATTGTCTTATCAGCTGTTTGATTTAACAATTGTCTGATTAATTCTGCAAAGCAATTTGATAAATTGCCGAATTGGAGACCATTGCAGGAATGGTACTTGTTTTCAATGCTGCATAGCATAGCATTCGAAGTTGGACACACTCGAGATACTTTGATGTGCAATTTTGTCGGACTTGGAATGGATGCATGTAATTGAGCATGTGGGAAATCAAGGTTCTTTTCTTAAGAATGGAAATGGATTCATTCCTTTCAATTTGGGGTGTCATCTTTCAGCCAATTAGTTAATGTTGCAAGACTAGTTCAGGTCACGCAATGCGGTACTGGAATAGATCTTCTCTATACACACTTAATTAACTGATTGGGTTATAAACCTATTACATTTTTAAGTTCCATTGGAGTTGTACCATGAATAAGCAAAAATAGTGCTTAGTTCAATCTGCATCAATCTTTCTTTCTTATGCCCAAAATATTCTCCACCAGAGCCTCGTCAAACAAATTAATCTAGATTCATAATTCATCTGGAACCTTCTCCACCAATTTTGTTTATCGGCTCCAAATTGATTACAGGACTCTCTCCCTCTCGCGGAAAATAAATAGAAGGCCCTTTGGAAAGCTAAATCTGCACAAACGACTTGAACTACTTCTTGAAATATCTCGTGAAATATACTTCCTTTGCAAGAGTGATGACGAATCCCTTGAGCATTTATTTCTTAGTTGTATCTTTGCTCGAGTTGGTTGGAGGGAATCTTTTTAGCCCTTACACACTTTCTCTGGGGAATCTCTCCATGGCATAATGTCCATATCAGTATTGACCCCAGCAAGTCTCTTAACATTCCCAAACAAGAGATTCACCTTTCCCAGTTTTTTGCCTCAATCGCCAGCTGTTTGCTTTGGTTCACCAGAACCATGGTCATCCTCATCCATGATAACCCTTCTCCTGATGCTCTATTATTGGCTACCCAGATTTAGCAGGTTGCTTTGGAGCATTTCTCATAGAAGCTTTAGCAGCACTTCCAGCTGCGTGGCTGTCTCCCTAAACCTCAAGGAGTTCATCCTGCAAGGAGACTCTTTAACTATCATTCTAGCCCTCAATCATCGAGATCTACTGCTTGGAAAATCTCCCCAATCAACTCGGATATCATCTCTACCCTTCCTGCCTCTCACAATTGAGAGGCCAGAAAAGTTCTCAAAAGTGCAATCTTCAACCTTCCGTGCCCAACAGAGGGCAAAATGGGCACCTCCAAACTCCACACTAGATGCACTCCCACCTCTCCCCAGATCAAGCTCAATCTCGATTGAGTAGAAAAGACCCTCCTTAATTTGCTTGCTTTGTTCCTTCTCTGTTTGGTGTAGTTTTAGCTTTTGTTTTCTGTACCTTTCTTACTTTAAATTATAAAAAAATAACAATAATAAAAAAATCTTTCTAATGAATCTATTCAAGAGGAATGCCATCAAATGGAAACATTTCAGTGTCAGCGGAGTTCGACCTGCATCCCTCTCTCTAACTGAAAGGGGTTCCAAATCTTACAACATTAAATAATAGAGAATTTCTAATGGATTGCGCACACATGCACATATGCTCATTATGAAGGGTCCGAATGCAGGTAGAAATAACGATTGTCTGTTTACTTTTTCATTTCAAAGTGCTATTTAAAACAATGAAAGGTTATCAAAAGCAAGAAATGTCCATAAAACATTCCTCGTGACAGGCCCCCATTACAATTGCGAATCTTGAGAAATACCGATAACAACACATAGCACACTAAAAAAAAATCCCATATCAGATGCAAATGGAGACTCCCTCAATAACGATCCTCTAAAAAAGACCCTCTTTTCACATCAAGTTAGTTTCTCATATTCAGTTGAAAACTTCCACATTTAAAAAACCACATCCTCAAAGAATATCACGAGCTAAGTTGGCTTCCGCATGTTACGCCCAGCGCGAATTACTTCATCTACCAATAGCAACTGGGATGCAATTACAGGCCTGCAAGCAGAGTAGCACACATCATTCACACATTCACATAAAACCACAAAACATAAAAGCAAAGACAGAAATTTTTTTAATAAATAATAGAAATATCAATAAAATCCAAAAAATACAACCCAAGTACACAGTATATACAAGAGATAAAAGTAAAGACAAAAAGATTTGATGGTTTGAAATCAGAAGCTTGGGAAAAAGGATTTTTCCAATATGCTTCCTTTGATACATGTGCCATCATCATGATGGTAGCGGGTGGAGAGCACTACTATTATTCTTAAGTTAATGTAGCTCATGAGATCAAACAATGAGCATGAAACTAATAGAGGACAGTCTTTATCAGAAAATAAGTGGTTAAGAGAGAGAGAGAGAGAGAGATGCCGAGTTCATGATCTAAACAAATTTAGTAGATAAACGTGAACACTGAAAAAGTGAACAAGAGCATCAAAATTCAAATAATGATTCCCACATACCCTGAATTTATGATCTGGCGCTTCACCGAGTAGTTATCAAAAATACCCTCCATGTGGGGGTCAATAGGTTCTCCTGTGTGCTGGTTTAATCCCACGATATTCCCATGGTCATGCTCTCCCTGAACATCCAGATGGCATGACAAAGCTCAAACATGCTTATCTTTCGCTCCTTTCCCCCTTCTTTAATAAAGGAAATAATAGAGGAACATAAATAATGAGTTTTAAAGAAAGTATACCGTAAGAGAAATGATAACATCTTGAGTGTCAAGCCCAGAGTTCTCAGCAAGCGTCTTGGGCACCACAAGAAGAGCATTGGCAAAAGCTTCAACACCAAGTTGAGCGCGCTGATCCAAGTTTGTAAACACCAGATATGTTTAGAAATATAATCAATGCTTACAAATATTTTTATGAGCACTGAATTTTGGGAGACATTTTGTTACCCCTTGAACAGTCTTCTTTACTTCGTTCAATAGATGTTGTCTAGCTGCAATTTCAAAAGCTCCAGCACCCTGAACAAAAGACAAGAAACATAACTCACCATCTAAAAAAAAACAGTAGCAGAAAAGCTGAGCCACTTTTTCAACTAGGGGAAGCACTGAGGTAAGCATGGGCTAAAGCGTAATTGATGTTTAACAGCACAATCAGTAGCTAAACAAGCAATTAATCCAGCATTTGTATTAGTTGCTGATATGTCCTTTTCCCTTTTCCTGCTCTCTTTCTTCACTCATCGTCTCTAGAATGGTGATGGGAAACAACAATCCAATATACAAAGGCTCAAAGACTAACCAGCAAGTACACAGTACCCAGTTAAACATATAACAAGAAAAACAAAAAGGAGGGCCCAAACGCAAGGGAACACTCTCCTATTACGCATAACAAGGACACTAGGATAAACATCATCAGGGAAACTAACATAATAATTGTCTCTACTGATTTAGTACGATAGAACTTTCATAAATTTCATGCAAATTCAAAGAAATTATGTAGATACTCACTAAGACAACAGATTCATCTTCAATAGTATTTTTGACTGCCCTCAATCCATCACGAACAGCATCCTTTATTTGGGCAATTGTATGGTCATTAGGCCCTGCAACATTATAATGGCAATGAAGATTGCATCACAACTGAATTTACAAATGGCAATAAAACAACGCATCTCAACAAGCAGTGCCAACAAATGTCACTGCAATAGCCTCTTGGTCAAGTACCTTTTATTAAGATTGTACAAGAATATGGGTTCTTCACATTTTCAACAAAGGTATACTTCTCTTCTCCAAGGATATGCTCATAGACTAGTCCAGCCCAACCAAGGCAATCAGGAGTTAAATCATCTACAGAATTTACAGCCTCTCCTCCACAGGCCAAAACCAACCGTTCCATATTTCTCCTCTTCGCTCTCCGAAGGGCAACAATCTAGAAAATCAGAGAATTAGCGAATTACAAACAAGGTAAAGACTCATGCTTTCTTGCTTGCTTACATCTATTTGAGGATTGAATTTGACAATAATAAGTGGTCAGGATTGGTGCTGCATAGGATCCCTTTAGAAACTAATAGGGACCAATCATCTGACAAATGATATGAACACCTAATTTTTTTTTTTTTTTGATAAGTATCTGAACACCTAATTTATGAACCAATAATAAGAAACAAGACAACATCAATGGTGCACAACTTACCCCTGCCCTTGCAAGTAGGTCCAACGATGGGGGATCAATTCCCTTTTGATTAATGACAACAAAGTTATTGTCATTACCAGAACAAACCTGCAAGCAACCATAAAGATTAGTGATATATCACAAACCTCAGATGCTACACGCCAACACTTATATGATGCATACGATGTAAACAAGTACACATTTTAAAGTAACTACCTTATTTTTCAGTTCAATTATTTTTTTAACTCTTTCATCAACCTGACGCCTTTCTGCTGCAACCATTGCCTCTCTCTGCTCTGCATTTGAGTAGAAAAAGCCTGCATTTATTTCACTGAAAGGAAAACGATTAATAAAAAGGTAATGGCGTTCACAAACATTATTTATAAGATCAGGTGATCTAAGTTCAGGTACAGCTATTTCTAATCCTTATTTATCAGGGCTAATTGTTTAAAACCACATCAAATAAGTATGCTTAAAAGAAATATCTAATTGACAAGCTGAGATAACATTGAACATAAAGATAACCAGCACATGCAGTGATCATCATCCAAATGACACTGCTCTTTAACTTCTCAGCCGGTGCTACTAGCTCAAAAACTAAGGGAAAAAATCAAGAGTTTGCATGTTAACTCCTATATCATCCACCATTAAGCATCTTATGTGTGCCCACAACCTAGTATAAAATAAACAAATGTCCATCTTAAATATGGGTAATAATAAATAATACATACACACATACATACACATGTACATATACATAAGTTTTTTTTTTTTTTGATAAGTATTATATATATATATCAAAAAGAGCTGAGGGGCACAACCCTAGTACACATAAAGTATACAAGAAAATGCCCAAGTAAAGGAAGAGAATAGAACAAGAAAGTCAGAAAAGCTGATCATTAAAAGAGCTAAACAAGCCGCTGTCCAAATAAATAGAGAAAAACAGAAAAAGGACTATCTATATATATATATATATATATATACACACACACACACACTAAACAAATAACAATATTGAAATACAAAATTAAAATCAAACTCCAAAATATATCATTTCCTTTCCTTTCTTAATTGAATATGCATGTCCATATTTACTTTTTCTCATACTTAAGAAAAAAAAAATTCACCTTTTGTCATACTCCAAAGAGACATTGCATGTCAAGATGTAACAATTCTCAGCTCGCCGCTTCATATCAGGATGTCTGGAGCCATGATCAAGGACGATACCCTCAACCTAGAAAAAAAACAGAAGCTTAAATGAGAAACTGTAGGACAATGAAAGGTAACGCATGAACATAAGCAAATCTACTGTTAAGCTTACACCATACAAAGAAATCATTCAGAACTTAATGGTAAAAGTGTAATGGAAGCTTTATCATGACTGCAAAGCATCTTCATAAGACCTAGAAGTGAGAAAGGATGATGGTAGTGAATGAAACATGTCATCCCTGGCAATGAGCTCAGCCACCAAAATCATAGATGCATGGTAACATACTTTACTGTGCTTTTATCTATGTTGACAAAATTGTTAACATTCTTGCCCCTCAAAAGTAAACAATGAATGTCATTACAAAAGAGGAATATAGTGAATCCACAAATACATAAGCTTTTGAACACAAATTAGAAAGTAAATAACAAGAAAGCAGTCAAACCTAAACCCTCCCCCCCCTTTTCCCAAAAACAGCAAGAAAAGTCAACCAAAAAAAGTTTTAAAAGCAGCAGGTAAAATTGATGATTCACACAAGCAAAGTACAAGCAATCAAGGTTCTAGCATATGTAGTAGGTTGATAAAATACAACTTCCTTTTGGGTAAGTATACAATACAAATATTCACAACTTGAGCACGAAAGACTTTATTCTCATAGAATTAATCCAATATTCATTACCAAAAATAAGACCAATTATAAAAGATAAACATACCAAGCGCGTGTCTACATCAAATTTATGCCGCATGTGCATAATCTCCACCATAAACAGATCAATGGATTCCTCAGGCTTGCGAATGCATAACACCTGGCACATACAAAGGACAGTTTACCAAACACCAATATGCAAAGGTCTACCACAAACTGCTTACTGCATAAGCCAGTTAATAGATGAAAAATAGGATCTTAAATAGACTAATAAGCAGTCTCACACGCAGCCATAAATACATTTCGACATCGTCATACTCACCGCATTAACAACTATGTCAGTCAATTGATCTGCAAGTGCTTCATACAACTGTGGACAGAAGGAAATGTCAGATTCAAACCATAAATAATGGACTTATTTATAGGTTAATACAACTCATAAATCCATTATGGGGCGAGGAGATGCCCTTTGATCTAAGGACCATTTGTTAAACAATGGAGATTATGTTGATAAAATTATTAACATGAATATTAAAGAAAAGAGAAATTACAGGTTACCTTTGTTCTGAGAGTTGTCCTTGCTACCATTTTTAGGATCTCTTTGTCAGGCTCATTACCCATAACCACAGGAGTCTTAAATTTTTCAATAAATTGGAGAGTTGCTCTTTTAGCAATCTCAAAACCATCAACCAGTACACGAGGATGCATTCCTGGAACAAGAATAAGTCTCATGATTCATGAATATAAAATATGGAGAACTAAAAAAAATTGAAATAACTTGTTTCTGGATTTTCCTTTATGTGGAAAATTCTCATCCACTAAACCTGGTTCTCCTTTCAGAAAACTAGAGACTTACAGGACAACTACCTCATCTCTTCTTTGAAAAAAAAAAGAAGAGGTCTTTTGGTACAACCTGGCAACAAAAATCTCATTTTCCACTCAATATAGCAAAATACTGACTCCACTTAGAGCATTTCCAATGGATGAGCGGAATGGTACTTTTATCTAAATTGGCTAATCAAATTTGTAAAAAACCCCCCACAATGGATTAGCAAAAAAAATGCAAAATGGATATTTGATTGGATTAGCAAAAAAAAAAAAGCTACATGTAGCAGCACTTTTTAAGGGAGCCATTTTATTTTTTATTGTTTCTCTCACCTTTTTTCTCTTTTTTCCCAAAACTTTTCACTTTTCAAGGGATCATTATGAGAATATTCTTTCACAATTTTTAATAAAAAGATATTTGAATGATATAGATAAAAATAGAGCTAATCGGATGTACGAGGCCTTTAAAAATTCATTAGCTAAACTAGATAAAGTGAGTTTTGAGGAGCTATTTTGCATAAAAATTTGGCTCCACCATTGGGAATGCTCTTAGATTGTAAAAAATATCAAAAATGCTTTTAGCACAAGACATGTTGAATCATAAAAAGGCCTCTCAATTTATTCATAACTGTACAGTAAATTTTGGGAGTTCATGTGATATCCCATCTTTAAACATGATAGCAATTTTGGCTAACCTTCTAAATATACTCTGCTAGAGTTTATTATTTTTAGCTAGTACGAGTATTTCCAACATGGTATTTGTTTGCTTCAGGAGATTCTAGATAGAAGTTATTCCGTTAACTTCCAAAAGGCAACCAATTACAAATTGACCACGTGACTCGACATAGAGAAAGTACTTTTTTTTCCAAGTGTTCAGTATGTTAATAACGAGGTGTAAGGCTGTAATTCCCATACAACAACTGTAAAAAAAAATAAAGCCAACAATTGGAGAAACCACGTATAGCCCCTCAGCACAACATTTGTGCACTGCACTATGCCACTGATACTTAACATTTGGAGCAATAAATAGAATAGACTAGAAAAGAATGTGGGGGAGACGGGGGCAGAGAATGAAGGAAAAATAGAAATAGATATTCCATTCTAACTTCTTCTATTCCTAGTAATAATTATTTCTTTTCCCAATGTAATAGCTATTCCGTGTGCCAAACATGCCCTAAATCTCAATATAATGAACCAAAAACAATATTGCATGTTTTAGATAACTGAATTCAAGGGAGATTTTAATCTAATTGGCACCACTGACCTTCATCAATGTACCGTTCTGATTGTTTCATAAGCTCGCCGATAAAGAGCACAGTAGAAGTTGTGCCATCCCCACTTATGTCATCTTGAGCAACAGCCGTCCTCGCAATCATGATAGCCGTAGGGTTTTGAATTTGCTGTAACCATTGATCAAACATCAAGCAATGAACCACTATTAGAAAAATATAGGCAGTAGCATGACTATTACATTAACCAGTAATTTGTGCATGAATTTTAAACACATGTTACGCATCTGAATGCTCATGAGGAAGATTTGCAGTCACATTCAGTAAGATATTTACTTTTCAATGATAGTCCTTAATCCTAATTAAATTGGGGTTGGCACTATGGATCCGCCATCTAATCAGAATGAGTCGCATGTATTCTTATCCATCATTCCATCCCTTCTAAAATCGTACTCTCTGCGCTGCCTTCCCACTTCTCATATCCTTGTTCACTGCTTCTACCCATGTTGCTTTTCTACTTCACATATTATAGTTTATAGATATGAACTTCCAGAATAGCTTGGAATTAACATATTGTATCTTTTGATAAAAAAAACAAAAGGACAACGCACCCATAAGAACTAATCAATCAAATAGAGTCAGTTTCATCTAGTAAGGAACGGAAGAGGGACTCAGTACCAATAAAACTCCTTCACAACTTACCAACGTGGGACTTTTAACTTTCTGGGGTATCACACAGTAAATAGAACGAATCTCACTCAAATTTAGAATCAACAAATGCAGCAATGCAGTGCTAGTAACACATGCCACACAGCTGGTACTATAACTTGAAGAATCGAAAAGATCTAGGGTTTACGAGAAAGACAAACAGATAAATCGAGTACTGACCATTTCTTTCAAGAGAGTGTTTCCGTCTTTGGTGAGCTTGATATCACCGGCCCCACCCACAAGCCTTGAAAAGAAAATGCGAGAAAATCAGAGAGCAAATCGGAGAAAAGATAGAGACAAAGAGAAAGAATAGAATAATATAACATATACATCTTGATGGTGCCTTTGGGGCCGAGGTTAGTCCTGAGGACGTCCATCAAGCCCTTGGCGGCATTGATGTTCATGTGCAGTGCGGCCGATTTGTTGAGCACCTCCGCGTTTGGGTTCAGCACTCTCAGCGACATCTTCTTCGGCCTCGTTGAACCAGAATGGTTCCTTTCTAGAGAGAGTGAGAGAGAGCGATCCGCTTTGGCGGTTGCAAAAGTGACGGAACTGTGGTTAGAGACTGAGGAGAAACAAGAAGAAACAAGAAGAGTGGGGGTTTTAGGGCTCCTTTCCGGAACTTCGATATTTTAATTTTTAATGTTCATTTCTAGCGAGATCCCTCCAGAAGTAGACTGTGGTCGGGTTGGGTCCGTTCGGTTCGAGTCCGGTCTTTACATGCCGGGTTAAAAATGATCCAGTTTTAATCGGGTTCATTTTTTTCTTACGCTTCTACACCATTTCTTTAAATAATTTTTTCAACCATGTGTAATTTTTAAAATTATCATTATATCAAAATTGTAATTTTAAAAGCTACTTTTAAGTATAAAAAAATTATATACAAAAAGTAGGAATAAGTGTAACATTATTATTTTATTATGTAGTATGTTTTAAGTAGTTAATATAAAAAGTTATTTAAAACATTTTATGTCATTCGGTATGAAATGAGTGTGAAGAGTAACATTACTATAAATTCAGGACGAGAATCTAATGAATCACCAGAATGTATTTCTGATGTAATAACGAGGGAGTAATCTGCTTCACCGTTTTGATATGAATCAATGAGATTGGAATTCTTTAAAAAAAAAAAAAAAAAAAAAAGGACGAGAATCTACTTCATTTGGCCAAAATTTAATGTTTGTGCATCTAAATAGTGTACATGATACCACGTTATTTAAACTTTTTAAAATGCATGCTAACATTTACATTATGTACACTATTAAATACACAAACTTTAAATCATGATCATTAAATTAATAATATTTATTTAATTTGAAATAGAGGTAATCCTATTACAAAATTAAATTTAGGTGTTGTTTAGAAAGATTGGTCTTACACTGTTGGAGATGCTTTAACAGTATACATGACACCACATCATTTATTTTTTAAAAAAGACATGTCAAAATTAGCATTATATTAAGTGCATCAACTTTAAATCATGACCATGGAATAAATTAATGAAGTGAATCATATCCCGATTCCCGAAATTAAGTTTAGGCGTTATTTAGTAAGATTGGTCTTATATTAAATTTACGTTTAGTATCATTGTATCATATATTAAATTTACGTTTAGTATTAATTATAGAGAAAAGCTTTGATGCATTCTCTTGTACATCTCTTTGGCAAATTTATCATAAATTTAATATAGTAAATTTGCAAAGTCTCACATATATAATAGATATACAAGAGAATGCAACTAAGGCTTTCTCTTAATTATATGGAGTATTGGTTAATTGAATTTATTTTTGTGAAATGTATTTTGACCATTGACATTCTTAATAATTATGAGCTATATAGGGCCATTGAGTGTTAAAGGTCTATTTTGGTGTGCGTTTGATAGGTTTAAAAGTGCGTTTAACATTCAAAAAGTCTGTTTGAATAAAAAAAGTATCCGTTTAGTAAAAAAAATTGAAAGCACTTTTAAAGGTTCAAAAAGCCAAATAGCCAAAATGCACTTTTAATAAAAGCTTAAAAATAAAACTTTTGCCAAAAAACATTTTTTTATTTAAATGCTCTATTTTTCAAACGCAATCACAAACATGCTCAAAGTTTATATACAGTAAAGAGATGAAAGTTAAAACCAAATCATTTTGTATTAGTCTTATGAATAACTATTAATGAGCAAGGTTCGGGGCTCCCCTTTATCTGTTTCTACTTCTCTCCCTTCCTCCCTCTTCCACAAACCACAATCCACGCTCATCATCAGTTCACTAGAAATCAAGCAATCCATCACGGTTTGATTCCTCCTCAGGCCCTCCCGTTGATAGAGCATGTTAAGATAATATTCCCAGCACAACGAGATGCACGTACAGCTCAGCTCCTTCGGCCTGGCACCAGCGCGGCGCGCGCTCCCGGAAAGAATAGGGAAGGCAAGGGCAGCATTGGTGCAGTGCAGAGTGCAGGTTCAACCCATATCGCTTAATCCTCGAGGGTGACTCGCTAAGACCATTGCGTTATTTCGGAGTGGACCATTGGTACCCATTAAGTCCAGTGAAAGCTCATCGTCTTGAATTTAAGAATCCGGTGCTCCTCTCTCTTTTTCTTAGGTGTATGGATGGGGGTGGCCGGTCAAAAAAGGGGAGAAGAAAGAAGGGAATATTTGAAAGAAAAAAGATTGCAAGCCTCATGTGCACAACCATTGGGCTTTGAAAGACTGATTTCTGGTGAGGTTTGAGGATGAAAAGAATATCAACTTTCACCGTCATATATAAGAGAGTTATGCAAGTCGAAAATGACCCATCATTAGTGGTTCCCACCGATGGATCTCAAGGATTTGAATTGTTTGAGGTATTTTGATGGATCTTGGAGTTTAACCAATCCTATCATAATTAAATCCTTCTACATAAGACCTACGGAAAAATTGCAATCTTTATGAGCAAGGTTTTACCTCTTTTTTTTTTTTGACATGTCCACACAAAAGGGAGAGGAGAATTTGAACTAGTGACTTCCGCTTCATTAGGAGTAATCCCAGCCGATTGAGCTACCTCTTGAGGACGAGCAAGGTTTTACCTTAAATATGAGTGCTCTGTGTTAGTCTAATACAATGTCCAATTTATAGAGAAACGTTATCCTACAATGTTGATGTGTATGTTCTTACCAACTTTTAGATTAATCTTCGTTAAAAAAAAAAAAAGGAAAAAAAAAAAAAACAAAGATTTACTTTTTATTTTGGGTCAAAGACCTTTACTCCATCAACTATTTAATTGCTTAGTTATACATTGCCTCCACAAATTACCATTTGTCACACTCATTTCCTTCCGCTAGGGACTATGATCCTTTTCGTTTCATATAAAATGGATATTATACATTACAAGGTAATGATGTAAAATTGGTGCATTTAACGGTTTATATGAATGCAGTTTTCCATCTTTCTATTTTTCCTAAAGTCTTCATATCTTGGGCATTGAGTTTTTTTTTTTTTTTTTTCCTCTCTTTTTCAAATGTAATCTTCTTCATTTTTTTTTACCATAATTAAGCCTTAATTATAGATTATTGACTAGCATTTTTATTGTAATTAATGCCTTTTTTATTTTATTTTATGAAAAGGACCTTAATCATACTACTGTTATCTGGGTCTTAAGCTAGCTCTAACTTTGAATATATATAGTCATGGCAGCAAAAGAGTAACAAATATTATATATATATATATATTGTAATGATATTTTTCGAACAGTTTGAGGTGGGCCGTGATTCAGAGAACGCCGGCGTGCTTAGCACGCCAGGCTATTTTCATTTTTTTTTTTTTAATATTAAAAAAAAAAAAAATTGCCGGCGTGCCGTTCTCTTTTAGTTCACCCGTTTGAATGTATATCGCACAAGTCCTTTCATCACTTGTTTCTGGTACATGCCTATTTCCTCAGTAGCACATGTATTAGAAGATCATAATAAGATCTATTGTTTGTACAATAAAATGTTATTTATTTAAATACTATAGATATGTAGACATTTCAAATTCAAAGTATATACGTACCTCTGCAAGATTATTCTAAACGTACTGGCCGGGGAAGAGAAATATCTTACAAATTTTGAGAAAGTGGAAGATCTTAGAGAGAGAGAGAGAGAGAGAGAGAGGAGATAAATTAGATAATTACATTAGGTATTTATTTTTAATAAATGAGTGAAAATAGGAATTACATCAATCAACAACAAACCAATATATAGGAAGAAAATTACAATAACCAAAGCAAAGACTAAAAAATTACATTATCCATTGCAACAATCTATTATGCAGTCCCATAAAGGATCTTCAAGATAGAAGGAGCAAGTCAGAAAGCTACCAACAGTACTAGTGAGAAATTGGGCGTGCAACGGACACACCCAAAAGACTCTTAGCTTTAAACTAGCTGCTAAAAAAGCTGTGAAAACTAAAAGATAAATGAAGGAAGGTTGATGGCTGAGATTCGGAAAGGTTTTGCTGCCATAGGGAGTTTAAATTTTTTTTCTAGATCGAGAGGAAAGATTAATTTTCCTCTTGTTTCTAATAGTTATTCATTGATGAAAGCCTTGATTTGAGATATCATCTCATGGGTTCGAGGTTGAGAGAGGTGAGAGTTATGGAGAATTTGAAATGCATGCCCTACGCCTTTGTAAATCGTTGTTTCCACCCTCTTCCCCGCGCTAGTCAAAGCGGTGCAAAATTCCAAGTTTCGATCCTTCAATATATCCATCTCTGATATGCATACCATAGTGGTTGGAAGCCTTAAATCACGCAACCTGGCTGCGCCATTTGTGAGAGGGTTGCACCATGGATGGTCCCGGTTCGCGCCTGGAGGTAGTGATAAGCGCCAATATGTGTCGGAAGCCGATAAGGTTAGCGCTGAATTATGCGGTTGAGCGGTGTGCTTTTCGGACCATGTTCGTGCCTCTCCTCCAAAGAAAGGTTGCATCAAGATGGTACCTTTGAGACACAACAGCCCACTTGTCCCAAGCCACGCGGCAACATTGTAAGCTATGTTGGCCCCAGCACTGTCACCGGCTAGATACACGCTGGAGAGACTGCAATGCTTCACCCACCATTTGTGCTCGCTAGAGCCACTTAGAGCCTGCTCTTTCACCCACGTTAAAGTGTTGAAACCATCCTCGTATGCAGCAGGGAGACGGTTCTCAGGGGCTAAACGGTAATTTACGGAGATAATCAAGCAATTTGCTGTGGCAGCAAGTTTGGACAAAAACTCGTTGTAACAGCTCCAAGCAGCAGAGCCAACACAAAACCCACCTCCATGAAAATAAACAAGCAATGGAAGCTTGCCATGACAGCTTGGAAAATAAATGCGTCCCCATAAGCCAGTGCCCTTATCGATTACAACATCTTTTGCTGTAACACTATGATCTAATGGCAAGGTGCAGGGGACAATGGGGACAATTGGAGGCCTTTCGACGTGTCCGTCTATGTAAACTCTAATGAGACCTTCAATCTCTTCAACGACTCCTCCATGTTGGTGATTGTTTTTGCCAACTTGGAGGTTAAATCTTGGATCGAAGGAAATGGCAGCCATTCTTTTAGTTCTCATGAAGTGCTGAATAGAATAGAATAGAATGGAATTAATGATCTTTGGGGTATGATTAATGTTATTGCCTTAAGGGGTCTTTTTATAGGAAAAAGAAGGCTAGCTAGGCCAAAGAAAAAGCCTCAAGGTGGAAAAAAGCTTCCCTTTCTTTTTATCTCACAAGTGGGTAGTCTAGCTTCTTCACGTGGATTCTCATATGAGGCAAAAGTTCACATCTCTTGATCCTTCTGTTACATAGCTTTAATTCATATTAATAGCTTTACAGCAACTTTTGATGAAGCTGAGTACATTTTATTCGAATCTTATCCCTCCATGTGAACAGAGAAGTGATAACCAAACATCTTTTTCAAGTACGATCGATTTAGAGAGTAAGATTTCCCCTATGAAGAGCAATGCCATTATTCATTCCAAATATTCTTTCCATGTTTTTCCTGGAGGATGAAATACTTTCCAGTCCCTCAATATATCTTATCAGAATATATATATTTAGGAATTATAATTGACTCCCCACTTTTTATTTGAAGAAGCCACCGCCTCCTGATCACAAAGTATGCCATGTGACATTAACCCACTTAATCAACTAATTTTGAATTTTATGGTAATGCAAAGAGAATTAGAGGGTAACACTGTTATGGCATGGAATCCTGGTCGTTTCCTCATAAAAAACTGCTTCTTATCCACATATCTAAACAAATTCCTACGGTCTTGAGTGGAAGGTTGATTGAAAACATGGATATCCTTCAAACCCTACGTACATCCAAATGGACAATCAACTTTATTCTCCATAAATAAATATATCCTACTTTCTTCTCCATTGCTTTTTGACTACTGATTTTCAAATGATTCCTCTACTTTTGATGGTTGACTTGTCAACCTCAAGTTTTGCCACCCCTAAAATCCAAAAATGGGTTGGTAAAGCACCTCCATTTTCTATTATTTAAAAATAATTTTTAATTATTTTTTATTTTTTATTTTTTTTTATTTTTTCCTCTATTTTTTTTTATTTTTTATTTTTATTTTTTATTTTTTATTTTTTATTTTTATTTTTTTTATTTTTTTATTTTTTAAATAAATATATCCGTGTATTATGAGAAGAAAGAGAAAAAAAAAAAAAAAAAAAAAAAAATTTGGTAGTGCACGCCACTTTTCCATCTATTTTAACTTCTAATGCAGGCTGACGTATGAGGTGACGTTTTTGACATGTGATGATAATTTGACGGTTTGGCGTATTCAAATGTTACTTTTTTGAAGTTTGGTGGCGAGGTTTATTTTTCAAAAATAATAGATTTAATACATAGTATTTTTAGACAGAATTTTAGTGATGATATTGTCAGCATGCATGCAGCCATGCACCCCGATTTGGTAGTACCCTTTACTCTAACGATCGAAAGTTCACCATCTAGAATTTCAGAATCAAGTGCTCCCTCTCTTTTTCTTGGGTTACTCTCCCTCAATCTTAACGTGTGGATAAAGGTGGTCAAAAAGGAGGAGAAGAAAGAAAGGAATATTTTAGTGAATAAAGATTGCAACCTCATGTGCACAACCATTGGGCTTGAAAGAAGTTTGAGGATGAAAAGCATCGTCATATATAGGAGTTATTCATGTATGTAAGTTAAAAATGACCAAGGCACCATTAGCAGCACCCAATATATACAGAAATATCGATCTCAAGGATTCGAATTGTTTGAGGTATTTTGATGACTGAGAGACCTTGGAGTTTAAGCAATCCTATCTGATTTGATCCTTGGTATAAAATCTACATGGGGCTACGGAAAAGTTGCATTAACAGTTAAGAGATAGGCTTATCTTAGTGATCTTTGTTAGCTTCATTGTTTAGCCTCCCCACAAATATCATGCAGTACTACTTAAAGAGTATATTAATTAAGTAAACATTCTCTTTATTATTTTCCAAGATATATTTCCAGTAAATTAAGAATATCGGAGGTGGGAGAAGCATAATATTATACTAGCTAGATCACCTAGATCTTTCTGACCCTTTGTTGACAAATTGTTTTTTTTTTTTTTTTTTTCTCCTATTTTTATCTCTACCTTTTATGTTCTTTACTATTATTATCACGTTATCTCCTTCAGAAATTGAAGAAAGATGGAAAATTTTCACAATTCTTGTTTATGTAATCTATATTATCTCATATATATCTATGAACTAGATCACTAATAAGAAAATGACACATGTGATAAGTTAGCAAATTAACAAGGTTTGAATTGAATGCCTTACGTATATATAGCTTTTTCCATCTTGGCTGGGATTGGGGTGTGGAAATGAGGAATTGGATCTTTCTAGAGAGACATTATAAGTTAGAAAATTCAAAACTTGCCATAATGCCAACACTGCAAAAATATGATTTTTTGTAACGGCCCATTAGTGACGTGTCAAGCCAATTGACACGTCACTAACGGTTAGTAACACGTCATTAATAACGTGTGTGGCAGGTTAAAAAATTAGAAGTTACTAATGGAAATTTAGTAACGTGTCAATTTCTGACACATCACCCTTCGGTAACGTGTCAGAAATTGACACGTTACTAAAGTTTAGTAATGTGTCAAGTTTGCAAGTATTGAATTTCATCTATCCATAAAATTTTGTTAACAAACCCAACGAGAAAGAGAGGTTAGGTTGAGATTCTTTTCCCTTACATCCAAAGTTGTAGCTACTCTGAAATTGAAAACTCAACGACATTATCATGTGCACTAGTTCTTAATGGAGGCCTATCAACAAATTATAGCTGTGACTGAAAGATAATATTAGTGTCGTCTAATTAATACGAAGAAAGGGCCAACAACATGCATTTGACAACTTCAAATTCAACAAGCAACGGGTAAAATTTCAAATAAATGTAAGGAAAAAAATACACATACCCCTAATACTACTTTATAGAATAATAGCCTAACTCACGAACCAGGACCATCCATGGTGCAACCCTCTCGCAAATGGCGCGGACAAGTTGCGTGATTTAAGGCTTCCAACCACAATGGTGTGCATATCAGAGATGGATATACTGAAGGATCGAAACTTGGAATTTTGCAACGCCTTGAGTAGCGTGGGGAAGAGGGTGGAAACAGTGATGCACAAAGGCGTAGGGCATTCGTTTCAAATTCTGCATAACTCTCCGCTCTCTCAACCTCGACTCCATGAGATGATGTCTCAAATCAAGGCCTTCATCAATGAATAACCTACTGGAATGTTCTCCTTTCTTTTTTAGTGCTTTTTTGGGTGGATGATATAAACTTAAGCCAACTAGCTAAAACGTGTGTTGTTTGACTATATATATAGTATGTGCTGTTGTTCCTAGTATTTGGTTCAACTTCTATAATTAGTAAGTTAATGCCTTAATGGGAACTTCACTGTAATTGCCTGCAAAGAATAGTATATATGTGCTTGCACTTGTATTATTAATAAAAATTTACATAAGATCTCATTTTCCACAGTACTTTTTTTTAAAAAAAAAAAACTTTTTAGGCAAGTAATAATTACATTTATGATGTTCATCCAAGAGAATGTGAGTAGAAATTGGCATGGAATCAGATATATTACAACATTGGATAAGATTGTGCGCATGTGTCATCGCTAGCTAGAGAGCATATCACCATTGATTGATCGATACCTATTCTATTTGCGACGAAAATTTAATCACTAATATATCTCAGGATATTATTTATTTATACTTTTAGTGACAACATCCACCGTCGTTGCTAATGATGTAATATTAGCGACAACTATTGTGGTTGCAAATAACAAAAATTAATAGCGTCCACAATAGTTGTTGCAAATAAGAAAAATCTCGTCGCTAATGGCTTTTTGCGGCTTTTCTCTCACATGGACAAAATTTTCGCTATAATATTAATGACGACATATCAGCGACAACAAAATGTCGTCGCTGAAATTAATTTTTTGTGACATTAGCGATAACCAAAAAATGTCGTCGCTAATGAGTGGTCGTCGCTAAAAATTTGGTCGCGCGCTAAAGACCATTTTTCTTGTAGCATTTGCTGAAAATATCGTCTCGTTGTCTTAACCAACATGTTTCGTTGCTTAGAAAGAAAAAAAGAAAAAGGAAAAAGAAAAAAGCAACATGTATAGTTTTATTCCCGGCCCGCACAAAGTGTCATGTCGTACGTTCCCTTTCCAGTTTCCATGTACAGATAATCATCTAACATACGAGATTCGCTACTTGCAAGGACTAATTACAGGGTGGCGATTGTGATTGTTTGAAGTGCATGTAGACATCACTGCCAGTTTCAAAAGATGATATATACATCCTGCATGGTCTAAGTTTTACTTTTGACCATATAAAGTATCACGTTTCAAGTCACTTGCTTAGACTCACAGACCTTCATCTTGCTCTCACATACAAAAAGGGTGCATGGTCCATCTTTGATTGATAAAGCATCTTTGATTGCAGACCTAGAATGTCTTCAGTTCTAGCGCTTTCCATAGGAATGCCCCTTCGAGGTTGCAATAGTTGCCCCATGTATACTGGACCATTCTTGTCGAAATATTAATTCACATCAGAAACGTCCTTCTGTTGAATGATTTTTTTTTTGGGGAGGGGGGGGGGGGGGGGGGGGGGGGATGATTTTGAAGATATTAAACTTAATTATCTTAGATGATATTAATTTCCTAATTGCTTTCTCAATAATATTCCAACCCGTTTAATTAATCATGGAGAAAAAAAGGTAGAAAAGAGAATATTGACCATCCTTCATGAAGGTTCAGCATCAAAGAGCACCATGTGCATGTGTTTACTTTTGCCTTTATTGCCCAGCCACCCGTAGATACCATACCTATCTTCTCTAACATCAATGAAAGCATGCAAGCACAATATATATATCAATGTTTGTTCACGGGCATCCTAGCATAACGGTAATTAAGAAAACCATATCTCATTGTTGTTGAAAAAAAGTTGAACAGCAATTAACGTACCATGATTAATTAAATGGGTTGGAATATTGAGATAGCAATTAACTACATTAATTGGAGGTTTTTTTGGTGTTTTTGACTCACGCCTTTTAAGTTTCAACACCTCTAGAAGTTTGGGAACTTTTTAGGAATTTTTCTAAATACTCTAAACACTTCAAATAGCATTCCACCATAAGTTATCAAGCACCCGGCCAATCGAAGCACGAAATACGCTAAAACAAGTACGAACAACAAGTAATTAGAATTCCATGTAAATTTTCTTAATAATTTTAGCAGACCTTCCCTTCAACAGTACTCTATGAACCCTTTAGGCCAGGGGTGGATCCACAATCCCCCTCCCCCCCCCCCCCCCCGTTCATAGGCCAGGGGTGCAGGGACGGATCCAGGAAGTCCAATGGCCTGGGGCCGGGCTAAGGCATAAATTATTATTATTATTTTTTTAATTGAAATGAAAAATATATTAAAATAGTTAAGTAATGGTGAAAGCATGAATGAAAACTACATTAAGATTGAAGATCAAATTAATATGTAAAGACATCAATTCAGTTTTAACGAAAAAAATAAACCAAAAAAAGAAACATAAATAATTGTTCCATAATACATTTTAAATTTTAGCTCAAACACCTATCAAAATTGAACCTTTCGTGTTTTCATATCCCGAAAATCATCAATGATTGAATCTGTACTAAATGTCGCAGCAATTTCTCTTTCGATATACAACATCAGAGAATCCGTCAGAAACTCATCTTCAATTTTGTTGCGAAGCCTAATTTTGACAATTTTCATAGCTGAAAATGCTCGCTCTGTAGTTGCGGTAGAAACAGGAAGAGTAAGCAAAAGTACAACAACTCGAAAAACAAGTTGATAGATAGTTGATTTTCCAGTTCTAACCAACCATTGGCACAATTCAGAAATATTTGACAATCCTTGGAAACTTGCATGTTGAACTACATTGTGCTCATAATGGTGAAGTTCTATTTCCAACCGTTCTTTTTCATGATCGGTAAAGTCTTGCGGATAAAACTTGTTTACCAATCGACATATATCATCAATTCTAAAAGAAGCACAAGCAACTCGAGGATCAAGAGCTGAGCCGAGAATAAGCAACTCTACTGCATCCTCACTAAACCGGCGATTTAATTCTTGCAATTGAGAATCTATTGCGGCACAAAAAATATCCATTCGATAATGATGCTCAATTGTAAAGTCGGCTTGTTGATGGCGAGCTTGACCTCGTCTCGCAACATAACGAGCATTCATATCTGGAATATCTATGTTGCGTTTATTGCAAAACGATTTCACATTAGCAAGTAAAACATTCCATTTGTCATCTCTATATTGTTGAATACACGCTTTAGTGGATGAAACAAGATGCATGGCACTTAAAATATCTTGAGATTTGGATTGTAAAGCTTGACATAAATGATCGGTAATCTGCATAGTTTCTTTCATGAGATGTAAGATGAATACGAATTCAAATGAAGTCATTACCTGATGAATTGAATCTGCTTCTGCTCGATGGGAAGACGTAGTTCCCATATCAATGAGTTTAACAATAACTTCACAAGCTGGACTAAAAATTTTGATTAAATTAGAAACTGATCTCAAGTGAGAACTCCAACGAGTATCTGCAGCCCGTTGTAAAGTACTAATTTGATTAAGTCCCCTTCCAGTCTCAATCTCATCAATTTCAATCATGTAAGCATTTTCAGCAGCTTGAGCAACCCGCAATTCTTCAAATCGATTGCATGAGGCACAAACAATATTGACAATAGAACTCAAATTGGTAAAAAATTGATGAATGAAAATGACTTCTTTTGATGCCGCAACTAATGCCAATTGCAAACGATGTGCAAAACAATGAATGTAGTAGGCATATGGACAATCATTTGAAACCAAAGCTTGTAACCCATTCAACTCACCTCGCATGTTACTTGCACCGTCGTATCCCTGCCCTCGAATGTTTTGAATGTCTAGTCTATGTTGAGACAATACAAAATATATACATTTTTTTAGGGTTAATGCCACAGTATCAGAGACATGAACAAGCCCAAAAAAACGTTCTCGCACGAAGCCATTTTTGTCAACAAATCTTAAAATTATAGCCATTTGCTCTTTCATTGACTCATCACGAGCTTCATCAACAATTATGCAAAACTTTGCATCACCAATTTCATCACGGATTGCCTCTTTCACTTTGGTTGAAAAAACATGTAAAATTTCTTTTTGTATCGTTGGTGATGTGTAAGAGGCATTCTTTGGAGCTTTCGCTATCACTTCAGCAATCTGTGCATTATATGAAACCATCAAATTTAATATTTCAAGGAAATTTCCACGATTCTTTGAACTCACACTTTCATCCCGACCTCTAAAAGCAACACCTTGAAATGCAAGCACTCGAACAACATCAATTGAGGCTTTCAACTGCAGTCGATTGTTTGCAATTTGTTCAGAAGTGGCTTTTTCAAACACATTTTGTATGTGTTGAGATTGGTTCTTCAAGTCTTCATATGACCTCTCAGCAATTCTGTGAAATGAATTAGGATCTTTCCCTATATGATTGAGAAACGCACAATGTTTTCCATCTCTAACTCTCTTCCAATTCTTAAATCCATCTATAGTGAATACACGTTGCGTAGGATGCCCCGATGGCTTACTAAAGAGGAAGCATGGAAGACAAAAAGCTGCATCTTTATCAGGTGAATATTCAAGCCATGTAGGAAATAGCAGGAACCACGAAAGTTGAAAGCTACGAAGGTGATTTGCTTGTCCAGATTTTGGGTACTTTGAGATATTACGTCGGTAAGGACCAGCTTTAATGTAAGCTCTTCGAATTTCATCTCGTTGATTAACATCATAATCCCATATCTGACGACGCAATCCAGGATCATACTCCAATGAACTAATATCAAATTGATTGGCATCAACTCTCCGAGTTTTTTTAGGAGAATTTTCAGAAATTGGGATATCAGAAGTTGGCGATGATGTATCACCAACATTGGCATTTGAACTTTGTGCATTTTTCCTTTTGAAAAGTTCAAGTATTGTATTTGGCTTTCCCATCATCTACAAATAAATTTACATGGTCATTATGTAAAATAAAATAGCTTTTATGTATCAAATTCTCCAATTAAATGTTTAAATTCCAACCAATATTTTCAATATTTAATAACCATAATATCCAAATAACCATATTTAATAACCTTGGAACATGCAACTTGAATGTCTCTTTTTCACTGTTTCTCAAACCCATACAATTACAAATAGAATTTTACTTGGAAAAATAATCGTTCAACCTTTGAAATTGCCAAAAAAGAAGAGAAAAGAAACAAAAAGCAATCAGTAAATCAAAGAATAACCCATTCCCAACAAGCATGACCCTTTCTCTCTCTCAACCCTCATTCACATCATTTAACCACATTGAAAATTCAAATCCACTTAAATTCAAGAAACCCAAGAAGAGAAAACATAAATATCAGTGACAGAGCATAGCGCAAGAAGGGCCAAGAGGCAAGAAGCGCAGGCTGCAGATACTGCCTAAATCCAGCTCTTGTGGGTAGTGAACAGACTACAATGGTGATTGGTGAATACAATTTCTGGGTGAAGTAAAGCAAGCATAAAAATTGAAGAAAAAAAATTGAAGTTAGGGTTTTGAAAACTTACAATCTATTGCCGTGGCTCCCGCCTGCCGGTGCCACTGCCGAAGATCAAGACTTCAAGTTCAAGTGAAGTTCTTTCAACTTCTTTGAGACTACAGAGGATACTGAAAGATCAAGGTTTGCAGTAACGATTTTCAAGTTTTTATTTTATTCTGATTTTTTTTTTAAATTTTTTTTTTCTCATTCTACTGCAAATAGTCTGCAATATCGGGATTTCCTTTTGCAAGTGATAACTATTGTGTGTGTTTGAATGGGTTTATGGGTATAAGCCCAAACAAAAAATCTAGGGCCAAAATATTGATTGGGCAGGGCCAAAAAAAAATATATTGGATAGGGCCAATGGGCCTAAATTAGTTTTTTTTTTTTTTTTTTTACTTGCTAAATTTTTTTCTTGCAAAATTGGGGGAGGGCCCTGGCCTACACCGGCCCTCCCCTTCCTCCGTCTCTGCAGGGGTGGATCCACAATCCCCCTCCCCCCCCCCCCCCCCCGCAAAAAAAAAAAAAAAAAAATGCATACAAAATTATATATGTTTTTATGGGATAACTCATTTAAAATTAATTAGTTAATTACCCCCTATTTTTTTGGTTTGTTTTACCCGTCCCCCTTACCTAAAAGTTTAGTTCTGCCACTATACTACACCCGAACATGTATTTTACTCAATCTAAAACATGTTGTTAATTAGCAATTAGAATTAACACAAGTTTCTGTCACGAGTTACAAGGTTCCAAATATATTCACTCATCAGTGTAAGCAACTTACGAGAACCTTGAAACAGCTGTCAAAATAGAAAGTTTCCTTTCAATTTGTATACACTCAAGTAGCACTTAAATCAAATCTTTTAATCTCAAGATCGACTCCAGATATGTACACTAGTTTAAAATTCTTAGTAAAATTTTCCCCATTGTTGCTGTGAACTTTCACATGGCAACAAGTAACCTCAGGGAAGAGAGAAATTTCCATAGTTATTTAAGCATAAACTTAATTATTGCCAGCCTTATTGTTCATCATCATATTACTCTTTGCATGCAAGAAAAATCTAACAAAGCTTTAAATCAGTGCTGTCGTGAGTGAGAAATAGACCAAGTTTTATTCAATTCTTTCACATATGCATATGCCAACAAATCAGTTCAACAACAAGCAGAGTAACCAAAACGTCCCTTGCATGTAACTCATTTTCTACCATTGTTCTGGTATGTCATTTTAAGCAAGAGAGGGACCAAACTCATGAGGGATATCAAGAGCAACAGTAAGGGAACAGATCGAGGGAGCTAGGGATTGAGATCGAGTGAGAGAGAGAGCTGAGTGCGAGAGATCAGATCGAGGGAGAGGGGGAGGGGTGGGTGCGCATCTGGAGGGGGGCATTTTTTACTGTAGCAACGACCTACTATCTGAGCGATGTCGTTTGAATAGTGCTTTACTGCTCAAATGACCCTTTATAGAATGATGGGTCATTTTACTATTAAAATGACCCTTTAATTAAGTCGTTTTAACAAAACAACAACCCCATTTAGAACGTTCTTAATTCATTGGTTTTTTGTAGTGGTGTTCTTTTGATTTTATGTAGATATTATTTTCTAAAAAAAAATAAAAAAGAGAGAACACATAACATTTTTTTTTTTTTTTTGACATGTCCGCACAAGGAGGGAAGGATTCGAACTAGTGACCTCCGCTTTATTAAGCGTGGTCCCAACCGATTGAGCTTCTTCTTGGGAACATAGCATTCCTCTTTTAAAACCTATTTTAAAAAATATATGAAAATGAGTATAGAGATATGAAAATGTGTGTAGCATTACTCTTATCCCCAATATTTGATTGAAGTGATAAATGATAATGTGACAAAATCTCTACCTTCTATTTGAAGACAAGAGTTGAGACTTGAAGAAATTTATTCGAAAAAATATTTGAAATATTCTCAAGAATCCTGATTCTTAAAAATTTATTTCATTATAACATAGTGATACTGCTTAATCCGATTTAATCAAATATTTAATTGTTTTTCATTATATTGGACTTCCAAAAGAACAATTACAAATCCTCAGCTCTCATTCAATTTTCATGTTATTAGAGTGACGTGGCATTGCCTATCAACATTTAGATTTTTTTTTTTTTTTTTTTTAATAAAAGTCGATCTAATAGTTTATAAGCAGAGTGGTAGTAAAAACCAGCCATTGATCGACACTTATAAAAAAAAAAAAAAATTGTTAAAATCAATTACTTTTATGTGTGACTCTATATGAGTATTATACAATTGAGATGATATAACAATAAAAATTTTATGTGTGACTCTATAGAGTCCTGCTATGCGGCTGCCAAAATTTGGTGGCCTAGCGTCGGACATATATTATATATATATATATATATATATATATTTGGTCAGTTAAATTTGTATGAGCGTTAATATTTAGTTTCTAATGTTTTAAAACTTGTTTTTTGATTCAAAACTAAAACTTAATGCCTCAAAAGGGAGGAAGGTTATTCATTTAAGAATGATATTACTCAAAAGGGATTTGATTATCCTAAATTTGGTGCTAATGCCTAAAATTTGGTGTAAGTACCTCAAACTTGGATTCTCTTTTAATATTTAGCTTCTTCAATTTTTTTTTTTTTTTTTTTTTTTTAAAGTAAAATGTCTGACGCTTAGCTGCCTTAATTTGACAGCAGAAATCTCTACTGGACTCTATATAATTATCGTACAATTGAGATGATATAAAAATAAAAATTAGTTAAATAAATTTCTAATACGACATCATCAAATTAATAAATTATAACAAATAGTACCTACAACTTGATGACCCGACGGATCTAGCTATCTGGGTTATTTTTTAGACTGGACTGAGTTTCATTTTTGCCGAGCTCTCTTCTTCTTTCTCAATCCGTTTCTCTGTAACGTAACGTGTGGTTTGTTGTTGTTGTTGTTGTTGATGAATGGCGAAGAAGTACGTGAGGGAGAGCGTGCCGCTCTCGCGCTTCGGGGTGCTGGTGGCGCAGTTGGAGTCCATAGTGGCCTCCGCGGTTCAGCAGCCTCCGGATGCTCTCCTCTGTTTCGATCTCCTCTCCGATCTTATCTCCGCCATTGACGAAGAGCCCAAGGTAACCTTTCTCTTATCTTCTCAACCTTTTTCACATCTGTACGACCGCTTCTTCTCCACAATGCGCTCTTCTTCAAAAGTGGACTCAATTTGCTTGCTTTGTTTCTAATTTTGATTTAATTCTCATGAATCTCTTAGGTTTTAATATCTGTTCGGGTTTTTACGTGTATCCGATCGTATATAATTACATCATCCTTGGCTTTCGTGGTTTTTCTTGGAGGAAACCAATGGCACTGATAATGATTTGCATTTTTTGAGTTTTAACAATTTAATTGAATTTTAAAATTTGAACTATTGAAGCGCTGTCTATTATATGAGTATTTGTTGTAAAATTTTGATTGATTTCTTGAGTTTTGCTCTGGTGGCAAGCGAAATATTTGAGAATTATTCATTTCAGGAGTCCATATTGTTGTGGCAAAGAAAATGTGAGGACGCGCTGTATTCTTTGTTGATTCTTGGTGCTCGACGACCTGTGCGTCATATGGCGTCAGTGGCAATGGCAAAGATTATATCCAAGGGTGATGCCATTTCGATATACTCCAGAGTGAGCAGTCTCCAAGGGTTTCTTTCCGATGGGAAGAAGAGCGAGCCTCAGAGAGTTGCTGGTTAGTCATAAACACTAAAAACTACCTGTGGTTAGATAGTCACACATATGCTTTGATTTCTTTTTGTGGTGTATATCTTTTAATTTGATTTATATTTTTGTGCCTGATTACTAATAAACTTGCATAGTATGGGGATGCACTGATGCTTGTTGGAATTAATTTTTAGTTTGTGGAGATAGATGGCCCGGTTCGTTTATATTATGTACTGTTTCGATTGACACTTGCATGGGACGGGGTTAGGCTTTTAGAGCTAAAAGTTTATACTCTTTATATTAATTTTTGTAATGGTTTTATTAAAAATGATACTAAGGTGTTGCTGTTATAATACCCAAGGAGTTTACAAGAATGGAGCATCTTGATACTTGTTGGAATAGGATCACAATGAACCGTTCGGTTGAATGGCTAAAGGGTCCTTACTTGGTCTGGTTGCCTCGATTGAGTTGTGCTTCCCCTCTTAGCTGGCTTAAGAGGGATGGGAGTGTTCTGCTATTTCATAAAAATGGGACTTCTTCGGCATTTTCTTTTTAACGCTGAAGAGTCCATTGACCCAATAGCTTGGCAGTTTTTATGCCTGAGAGGAAATAACTATTCTGCTTGTTGTTTCTAGTAACCCAAGATTGGCTATAAGCATGCAGCCCATTTTTGGTAGTTGGCTGCTGCTGGGCCTTAAAGGCGCCAAACCCTTCAGATGAGGCATTAGTGGCACCCTCTGTACCAGTGCTTTAATGAATTAATTACACTTAGAGCCAAGTTATTAAAGAGAACCCAAACTCCAAGTTTCACTTAGATTGTTAGTGAGCATCGTTAAGTTGCATTATTCCTATAAATGGGTGTGTACCAATGCCTGCAGGAGTTGAGCAGTGATTTTAGTGGAGAATTAGTTGTTTAAAACGAGAGCTTAGTGTTGGAGAAACAGAATAGTGCTGATTTTCCACCTTTGGTTACCATTTGAAGAAATTGTGAGATCAGATATAGCAGCACATCTTCATTTGGGGAGGAGAAAGAGATCGGCAAGTGAAGGAAGTGTCTGAAAAGTTCCCAGGTTTAATACGGGTGGATATTTTTCAATGAGGAGCTTAAGTTTATTGTTGTAGGTCAAACAATTTGCAGGTCAATTGTCTTGTGCTTTTGTTTGGGAGGTTGTTCTTTTGAGGGGCGTAAATGTACAAGGAGCTTTACTGCATTATTTGATGTTACTTTTATGATTTTTTAGAAGAGGTTAGAATATATTATGGTAGTTTCTAATCGTGATCTTAATCATTCTTGTCAATGTTGTTTTAGTGTGGTTATGCACTCAATTAAATTATGTTTAGGCGACATGTTTCTCTTTTGATATATATAAAGTATTTTTTTTTTGATAAGTAAAAGTATTATATAACAAGAGCGCAGAGGGGCGCAACCCATATACACGGGAAGTATAAAAAAAGAGCGCCTAGGAAGGAGAGAAATGAAAGAGGAAATCAGAAAAACTAATTACTAAAGGAGCTAGCCAAGCGGCCATCCAAGTGTAAAGAGTAAAGAAGAAAAAATGAGTCAGCTCCTCTATAGTCCTAGTAGAATTTTCAAAACATCTAGCATTTCTTTCAGTCCATATACACCACATAAGACATAGAGGAATCATCTTCCAAACTACCGCGCTTCGAGCACGACCTCCCGACCACCAGCAATAAAATAAATCCCCCACTTTGCCAGGCATTATATAAAGTATGAACATTATGGTTCTAGAAAGGCATTTGTCATATTCTTGCGGAGCAGGATTTAAGCCTTCTCTCTGCTTCGTGGTTTATTGTCGATTTAGACTTTTACCTAGTCTGTTTTTCACTTATTATTTTTTTGAATATATCTATCTTTGTAGGTGCTGCACAATGCTTAGGAGAGCTATATAAGCATTTTGGGAGAAGAATTACTTCGGGTTTACTTGAAACCACTATTATTGCAACAAAACTAATCAAGTTTCATGAGGTAGTCCATTCAATCTACATCTCTGTCTATATAATTTTTTTTCTGTTTTTGTTTTTTTTTGTTTTTAATAAGAAATTAAACTTTCATTAAGAAGGGAGTAGGAATAAAATATTGGTGAGGAGCTTTTCACTTCTTTGAGACTGAAATTAAATATTGTTACTGTGAGGTGTTTGATTGCTTCTCTTTATTAAAAACCAAAGAGCGCTCCCAAGTACACGAGAAACACCTAACCAAAAAAAGAAAAAAAGATCTAAAAAGTCATGAAAAGGACCATAGCTTCTGAAACTTGATCTTGAAAAAAGGACCAAGGAAGTATCAACGATCTATTTTTTAGTAAAGGACCATAGCTTTTCTACTTTTCATCTTTCTGAGTTGATCTTGAATTAGTAGCTTCTTGACTTGCTGTAAGTAATGTGTTTCTAGTTTGACTTAGGGCTTAGAAAAGCAGCAGGATTCTTCTAAGGCATATGCTTCACAACACTTCTTACACCCTGACTCATGTGGCATATGCTTATGAAAACTGTTTTAACTCTCTCTCTCTCTCTCTCTTATCTGCAATACAACTATCATGTATTCTTGTTATTGTTTGGTTTTCATAATTAATTTTGACCTTGTTTCACGTAATAACTTTCAATTATTGTTTTCCTTTTTCATTTTCTATATGTTATTTGATGTGAGTTATGGTCAACTTATTTTTGTAAGTCTTAACATTCTCCTTGTGATTTAAATTATAATATTGTTAGTGATCTATAAAAATCAACAAATGTTGGTCTATGTGACAACTAATTTATTACAATTAGGGAAAAATGCAAAATCAATCCCTGTGGTTTACCTAATTTATAATTAGCTTACAGTGGAATCAAGATGAACTTAGAGGTTCCTGAGGTATAAAAAAAAAATATTAAAAAAAAAAAAAAATTCCCTACAACCAAATTCAATCAATTGACTTAACAAATTTCGTTAGTGTGCAATGTCAAGCCCATAAAATTGCAACCTATGTCACACATAATAAAAATATATAAATTATAAACATATGTAATATATAAAACTAATAAGAACATGTGCGATTTGAGGTAGGAACCGGGTCTCATGTGTTGTTTGGGCAGGATGTGTGGTGTGGGGAGGCACCTCTGCAGAATTTGTTTCCCGCCTTGTTTAATATCGCATGTGGAAAGGAGGCATGGGTATAGGAGAATATGGAGAGGGTAAATGGAGCTATCTATTGGAATGTAAGATTTACTTGACCTATTCATGATTGGGAATTGGAGGAGGTTTCGAGATTCTTCGAATTGCTGTATTCACAACAAGTAAGGCAAGGTGGGGTAGATAAAATTCGTTGGATTCCCTCGAAGGGGAAAATTTTTGAGGTGAAGTCTTTCTACAAGGTGAAGTTAAATTCAACCCCGGTGGATGGTCTGTGGAAGCTTATTTGGAAGAGTAAAGCTCCTCCGAGGGTGGCTTTTTTCGTATGGACGACAGTTATGGAAAAAATTTTAACAGTGGACAACCTACAAAAGAAGAACATCATTGTGACAGAATGGTGTTATATGTGCAAGAAGAGTGGTGAATCTATTGATCACCTTTTAGTGCATTGTTAAGTTGCTGTAGAGGTATGGAACATGATCCTCCAGCTATTTGGTATAACGTGGGTGATGCCGGGGAGTTTGAAGGAATGCTTGGGAAGTTGGAGAGGGCAAAGGGGAAAGCGGTCAGCCATGCACATTTGGAGGATGGCTCCTTTGTGTGTAATGTGGTCCTTATGGAGAGAAAGGAATGCGCGGAGCTTTGAGGATCGTGAAATGGGCACTATAGAATTGAAGCAAAGGGTGCTACAAACACTCTTCTCTTGGAGGGTCTTGGGGTCTTCTTCGCAAGGTTCAACGCTTACGGAATTTATAGATCTATGTGCGTCCTTTTCAGTTTAAAGCTCGTGTGTGAGCTCTTTTGTATACTTCCTGTGTACATGGGTTGCGCCCCTTGTGCTTTTAATACAATGATTTTTACTTATCAAAAAACTAATAAGAAAAAGGGGCTAGGGGTGGCCCCTTTTTAATAACACCATCCCAAATAGGTTTGGCCTTTTAAGAGGCCCCCAACGGAAGACCAAGATACTTCAAACGCAAGGAAGAAACCCGACAACCCAAAATACTAGCCAACCCATCCATGTTATCAACATTACCCACAAGAACCAATTTCGACTTAGCCAAATTAATCTTCAAACCAGAGACAACTTCGAAGCATAAAAATAAAGCACGCAGATAGCAAAAGTGGTTAGGCTTGGTCCCCA
Organism: Corylus avellana; assembly: GCF_965113065.1. Lineage (NCBI taxonomy): Eukaryota > Viridiplantae > Streptophyta > Magnoliopsida > Fagales > Betulaceae > Corylus > Corylus avellana. The sequence continues at coordinate 24,303,670 of NC_142494.1, forward strand.
CAAAAAAACGAAGTGTCACCCGCAAACAACATGTGTGAAATGTTAACCACACTAGAGTGCCTAGACCTTATAGAAAGGCTGGAGAGAAAACTCCCATTAACAGTTGCAGAAAACATTCTACTTAATGCATCCATAACAATAACAAATAAAAAAGGCAACAAAGGATCTCCCTGTCTCAAACCAAGGGAGCTACTGAAGAAATTGAATGGATTGCCATTCACCAAAATGGAAAAGCACACTGGAGAAATACAATACGCTATCCAAGAATGTCATTTCTCTGCAAAACCACACCTCCTCAACAAATGAAGTGAAAAATCCCAATTGATATGATCATAGGCATTCTCAATATCTAGTTTGCAAAGCACCCATGGCTCACAACATCTAATCCTACTATCCTTACATTCATTAGCAATGAGCACAAAATCAAGGATTTGCCTACCTTTGACAAAAGCATTATGGGGCTTCGAAATAATCTTCTCCACGACCCTTCTCAACTTGTTGGCTAGGAATTTAGCAATAATCTTGTAAATTTCACTCACTAGCCCTAGATTTCTTGGAAAATGAGGGAAATGGTAGTGGCATTTAGACTTTTCTCAAACTTTCTACTAGCATGAAATTCATGGAATGCCCCCATAATATCTGCCTTGATCACCTACCAACATACTTGGAAGAACGCTTAGAAAAACTATCAGGGCTTGCCGCCTTCTCACTGTCTTACTTTTCACCACCTCAAGGACTAGTGGTGAGGTTTTGATCAAAGATAGCCAGGGAAGTAGAGAAACTGCGTGCGAGTTATGGACTTATTGAGCTACCCTCCCCACATGGCAGCAACCACCAACAAGAATCTAAACTAGCCCCGCATGGCTGCTAAAGGACCTTCGGGTTGTGGGTGACGGACACCCAAGCCTTTCTCCACAACCAAGCCCGAAGAAGACAGCCTAGAGACCCCTTTCACTCCCTTCTCATCTCTCGGCGGTTGTTGTTTTCTATCCTACATCAATATCTGGAAGGCAAATTTGAACTTTGAGGAGAACGAGGTTTTATGCGAGGTGTGTGAAGTGAGTGTTTTTCTTGTAGAGGCCAAAAATCCAAAAGTTCCCTCACACTTTCCCTTTTCCTCTCTTCTAAATTTGTGAATACCTGGTAACACAAAGAGGACCAAGGATGTGAGATTTGCTTGTTCTTGGAGATGACAAATTAAATTTAATGGTTTATGTGCTAATTGAAATGTGACAAAGATAGTAGATTCTATTTGTATGTTTTTTATTGGACATCCCTATTGCACGTTGTAAGGATGGGTGACATCGTGACATTTTGGAAGTTTGGAGGTTGGCACCTTTATGTTTAATGTGGTGTATTTATAGGGAGTGGGATGCATTGAACTTTGAAGATAGAGAGACTTTGGTAGAAGAGTTAAAAAAGATTATATTCAACTCCCTGTACACATGGATAGCAACATACAATAGTTTTTTTTTTTTTTTTTTTTTGGTTTTTCTAATTTTTTGGACTTTTCTTATTCTTTTTCTTCTGAAAATAGGGGGTTCTCTTGTATACTTTCCATGCATTAGGGTTGTGCCCCTCTACACTTTTCTAATGAAAATTAATTACTTATAAAATAAAACATTCTTGGTCAACTTGTGAAGTAAACAACGCTTGTTCCTGAGGCTTAGGTAACTGGTGATAGGCCCTCGTACTTGCTGGTTTCATCTATTTAAAACTTTGGCAATCATAGGTGCTGAGATGGGTGTGGGGTTTCAAACTGAAGCTAGGTTGTTTGTTTTACACAATACTGGTCATGTTTCTTTTCTTTTCCTTTTTTGTTTAAATTCTAGCTCATATTTGTTATACTTAGGAGTTTGTGAGACAAGAGGCTCTACAAATGCTTCAAAATGCTTTGGAAGGCTCTGGTGGTAGTGCTGCTTCTTCAGCATATACTGAAGCATACCGTCTCATCATGCGATTTTCTGTTGGGGACAAGTCATTTATTGTTAGAATAGCTGCAGCAAGATGTCTGAAGGCATTTGCCAACATTGGAGGGCCAGGTTTAGGAGTGGGTGAACTTGACAATTCGGCCTCATATTGTGTCAAGGTAGGTGTTCTTCTTTGTCATGTTTACCTCATTGCTTTTTTTTTTTTTTTTTTTTTTTTTTTTTTTTTTAAGAGTAACATGTTATTTCAATCTTTTAGATTCTGTTTCAATTCAACCTTTTTTCCGCTGCTGTTAATAGGCGCTTGAGGATCCTGTTTCATCTGTTCGGGATGCATTCGCTGAAGCTTTGGGCTCCTTGCTTGCTCTTGGAATGAATCCTGAGGCGCAGGTATTATATGTCTGCTTTCTGTGGCATTTTCTCTCTAATCACTGTGCCATCCCACAGTTTGTTTCTCTTACTAGGTTCAACCGAGGGGAAAAGGTCCATTTCCTCCAGCAAAGAAATTAGAAGGTGGTTTGCAAAGGCATTTGGCTTTGCCCTTCACAAAAGGTATAGTCTTGCCCAGACCATAATTTTGTGTAATTTTCATCTTGGTTAACTTCCGTAGATGGTGCCTCTTGAATATCGGGGTGTCTTAGAGCACATGAGTGAATCTGTTTGGGATAACACAGTTTTTGAGATGGTGGGCAGAGGAAGTTTACAATTTTACATTAATAGAGAAAATTGAATGGGTTTAGGCCCAACCGTTTCTCACATATCTGTTTAAATAGCAGCAAGTGGAGCTCGCTTGAAGGATACACGAGTTGGCCTAACCTTGTCTTGGGTATTCTTTTTACAGGTAGATTCTGATGATCAATCCCTCCTCTCTCTTTCAGTTGTTCAAAAGAAGAACATATTTTTCATGGTCAAGCTGTTACAGTTTCATTTTAGTGTATTGTTAGACTAAGATAAGTGAGTTCTCTATTTTTCAAGGTTTTTGACTGGTAATAGTTTGGAAGTGTTTGTGGCTTAAGTTTATGATTGTTTTGGATGGAAAGCATTCTATCTGGCCTGAAAACACATAATGTTTGCCATATGTTTAGTGATCTCTGAGTTTGCTGTCTATAATGTACTAATTCGGAAGCGGAGTTGTGGTTAAATAAGTTTACTGTGTTATTTGGGTAATAATGATTGTTTCTTCTTTAAAATATCTTTTGCAGGCAATTCGTCTAAAGTATCTGCATCCAGATAATGAACTTCAAAACTTTGCTTTGCCGGTTATGGACATGCTTCGTGCTGATAATTTTGTTGATGCCCATGCATTGGTATTTCATAGACAAATTTGCTGCTTTCTATTTTTCTATTACATTCTCCTTCCCAATTACATAAGAATGTGAGATATTTGACTATCGCATGACTTCAACTTTGCCCAACACCCCCCCCCCCTCCCTAAAAAAAAAAAAGAGAAAAGATTTAACTTTAATTCCTGTACTTGCACTTGATATGCTGAGATGGTTCTCTCCTTCTCTCTCTCCCCTCCTTGGGTCGTCACGTGTGATCACTTTTCGTTTTAGTTCTCTAGTCTGTTTTCTACCAGTGTTTTTGTTGTTGTATAGTATTTGTTGTGGGTTTCAGTGATGGGTTTTTTGAGGTGGTTCTATGCTGAAGCTTTGGTCTTTGACCTTTTGGTCATAGAGGGGCGCTTGGTGTTGCATTTTGCCAAGAGAAGTAGAGGGGTATCCAGAGCAGTGCACATGGGCAAGGTGACTGTGGACTAGTTGTTGGTTAGTATGGAGGCCCTGATCCAAGAGGAGGGTCTGAAGGAGTTTATTAAGTCCTCTAGAGTTGGCGTTAGCGGAGTACGGGGATGGTCGTCGTAAAGGCTTTGTTATTTTCCCAGAGGGTCGTGAAGGGAGGGCTTGGAGGTGTTGTGCTGCCGCACTGCAAAGGGTACTAGCTTTCTTTGAAGTGTCTTTCGCTGATAGAAGGCTGTAGACCCAAATGTATTTTGGTGGCCCTCTATAACTTGTGTCGGGAGGTGCGCCATTGGAGCCAACGAATTTGGGCTTGGTGGAGGGTGATGGTCGAAGGTCCTACATGGAGGCGCTGCTAGGGGCAACCGAGTTCAGCCACATCATTGTCTTAGGCCCACAGGAGAACTGCAGCCATGTCGCATTAGGACAAAAAATGGTAACTTGGGGGACATAATCGAGTGGGGAAAGGGTGCTAGCGAAAGAGGGGTACCTGGGCTAGCTGGCAATTCCCGGCTATGATAGTGCGAAGGAAAGTAGAAACAACGATGTCAACGAAGGTAACATTGGAGTTGGTGTGTGGAAACATATTAAGAGAGGTTGTAGAGTTTTTTTTCGAGATTTGTCAAATATGAAGTGAGAAATGGAACTAAGATTAGGTTCTGGCATGATTTATGGTGTGAAGGTCAACCATTGAAGGAATCTTTTCTGGAGATGTTTAGTATTGCTTGTTGTAAGGAGTCGTGGGTTGCAGATAATATGTAGTGTTCTAGGTTTAATATCCAGTGGAATTGTTCTTTTATAAGATCTGTATAGGATTGGGAGGTCAATTTGGTGATAAAAAAAAAAAAAATTTTTGGTGATCACATTTATTGATTTGTTGTATTCTCTCTGATTGAGATAAGGTGGTGAGGATCGTATTTGGTGGATCCCTTCAAAGAGGCTCATGTTTGAAGTAAGGTCGTTTTATCACGAGTTATTTACTACGGGGCTTCATCTTTTCCTTGGAAGAATATTTGGAGTGTTAATGTTCGTTTGAGTGTGAGTTTCTTTGTGTGGATGATGACTCTTGGAAAGATTTTGACTTTGAATAATCTGAGAAAGGGGAAGGTACTAGTGGTGGAATAGTGTTGTATGTGTAAAAAGAGTGGAGAATCCATAGATCATTTTTTTCTCCATTACGAAGTGGTTAGAGAATTATGGAATGTGATTTTAAGCCTTTTTCGGATTAGAAATGCCTAAAAGGGAGATAGAATTAGGTGGACGGCAACTTTAGGAAAAATCCTTACTTTGGATAATCTAAGGAAGAGGAATGTTATGGTGACAAAGTGGTGTTATATGTTTAAACAATGTGGAGAATCCATTGACCATCTACTCTTGCATTGTGAGGTTGCAACTGAGATATGGAATGCGTTTCTTCAACTTTTTGGCGTTAGTTGGGTTATACCGCGGAGGATGAGTGATTGCTTGGGGAGTTGGAGGGGACAGTTGGGTAATAGGCTTGCTTTGCACATATGGAGGCTAATTCCATTGTGTGATGTGGTGTCTATGGCGAGAACGGAATGCACGCAACTTTGAGGATCATGAGAGCGGCATGCTTGAGTTGAGGAAATTGGCATTAAATATGTTGTTCTCATGGAGAGTGTCTTGGTCTCACTCGCACGAGTCTACTTTTTCTGATTTCTTAGAGCTTTGTAATTCTTTTTCCCATCAGTAGGGAATTTTTGTATACTCTCCGTGTACATGGGTTGAGCCTATCTGCCCGTTTGATAATATACTTATTACTTATCAAAAAAAGAAAAAGAAAAAGAATTAGATTGTTGGTGAGGTTAGTAGGGTAGTCAATTAGTTTTAGCCGCTTGGAAGATGTCCCCTTTGTGCTCTTTATTGTTCTTTTATTTATCAAAAAAAGATGTCCCCTTTGTGCATAATGTAGAGTCTTTAGAGAGAACGGAATGCAATATGTTTTGAACATCGTTAGAGGCCAATGGAGGAGCCCAAGAACATCTTGGTCAATTTGCTTTATATATGGACTAGGGCTTATAAAATTTCACATTTTCCTAATTTGTTTGAATTTCTGGATTTCTGTTTTTCTTTTAATCATTAATGCACTTTAATTAGATTGAATTACTTATAATGAAAAAAAAAAGTTAACTTTGTTCTGCACTCATATTCTTAGTGGTGGCAAAGAAGGAAGCAAATCAGGAAATGAATTAAATGGAAGATAACATGAATTGACACTCCTTGTTCGTTGCTAATATTTTCTTTTGCGACCTAGGTGTCTGATGTTTTTTTTCCCTTTCATTTTTAGTTTAATTAATGGTGAAAATTTATTTCATTGCTTCATGCACTCATGTGGTGCCTTGTAGCAAAACCATTCTTGGGAAAGGTATTGTTGTTTTAGAGAAACATGCAGCAGTATTCTGCACATATATAAGAAAGATGATTAAGATTTTGGTGATATGCTCTGCATTGAACTTCCCCTCAGGAAGCATATAAGACCAAGATTAATTTGTCTTATTAGTCAGAATAAGAGTTAAACTTCTTACATAAGGGTTTGAGTGGTAGGTTGCCAGTGCTGCAGTTGATGCGTAAAACCTGACTCATTTCACATATACAGTTTAGTTACTTGAGAAATGTCATAATGAAGATTTGTGGGATCTGCTAGAATTGAAAACGATAAGGCTACTAGAGTCTATGGGGTTCTATGGTAGTTCTCTTTATGCAGCATGTGGATGAAATTATTATTTGGAACATTACAAGTTTGATAAGTTTGAACTGAATTCTTGTAAATCATAAAAGTGCTTGCATAAATTTTTTGTAGTATAAATTTTGAATGAACAGTATAAGTGATTATGGTTTAGGGGTGTCTTTGTGTACTTGGGTTGCACCCCTCTACGCTTTTCAATGATATTCTAGATTATTTATCAAAAAAAAAAAAAAAAAGATTATAATTGGCTCATTGGTTGCTATGTTATAATTAAGTTCCTAAGCGATGTTCTTCAAAATCAAGTCACTGACCAATTTGTCTCATGGTTTACTGAAGGCATGTGTTCTATATATCCTTCGGGTTGGCATAACCGATCAGATGACAGAACCTACTCAAAGGAGCTTTTTGGTTTTTCTGGGAAAGCAGGTTTGTGGAAGTGAATCATCTGGGTCGTCAATTGTTCTGAAGTTTTTATTTTTTGGGTATCTGTAATGAAGAGAAATTACTATTATACTTTGCAGCTTGAGTCCCCTGATGCCAGTCCATCCATGAAAATTTCTGCTTTACGTACCTTGTCATATACGCTGAAAACACTGGGAGAGGTTAGGCATGACCGTTTGGTGATTATATTTGGTTTTCTGGTCCCTTTATATATATATTATTAAACTGGTTATGCGTATGCTATTAATGCTTTTCCAATTAGAGAAGATTGAATGGATTGTTAACTGTGAGTATTGTGCTCGTTTTGCATAGAGCACCATGCTTGACATGTTTTGAATAACTTTTTTTTTTTTTTTTTTCCCTAGTTTGAAGAAAGATTAGACTGATTTGCAACCAATGCATTTAAACATTAAGGTTAAGTGCTTAGTCTCTTCATTTTGCTTAAGCTTCTTGATCTTCTTCAGATGAACCATTAAGTGCCTAAGAAAATGAAATTCTTAACATTTAACAAATCAAAAAAATCCAAAGGGAACAGAGTTAAACATCTAGAAGCCAACTCATGGACCAATCTTAAAGCAGAAGCTTCATTTTTGGCATTGACAGCTCAACCACCAGAGCTTTGAGAATTCTTTTCTATCCAAATGCATTGCATGAGGCATAAGAGGACAACATTTCAAATTTAGTCTACTGCCTACCAAAATGGCTTCTCTGACAAACCAACAGATGGCATCCAGGACATAACCCACGTAAATCTAGACAATGATTATAAATTTGACTATAGTTTCCTAGCAATAAGAAAATGAAATAAAAAGGGTTCACTGTCTCACCCTAATCTCAAAACTAGTTGAGAAAAGTATATGCTATCTGAGGTTATCGTCCAGTAGGATCTTCTTTGATACCGCTGTCCATAAGAGGCTTTTTCCCCCTACCAGATCTCTATGGCATCTCTTACCCCAACAAACAGGGGGTGCAGAGGTCACAAGCTGAATTTTGTATGGATTTTTGAGTTGTATTTACCTATTAACAAAAGTGGGTGGCATGATTGACATGATTAGTACATCATGTGAGGCCTATATCTGAAGGGAAGCAACAATATTTAATCCAGTGCTAACTCTACATGACAATGAATTGTAGCTCAAATGGTGCTTCCTACCCCTGTAAGAACATGGTGGCGGGTGATGTTGGTTCAAAACCCTCTGGTTTCTTTGTAGCTTAACAGTAAGAAGAAAAAGAAAGGACCTATTTTTTTTTGCTCAAAGTTTTTAAATTTTTTTTTTTTTTTTTTTAGGGAAAACTTCACAAAATCCCCAATTTTGAAAGTAATCTCTCGAAGTTCAAAAATTCTCAATTTAGGGTTTCGGATTTTCAATTTCTTTAAATTACCCCATTCTGTTAGAATATTTTGTTAAATCTTGTTAAAATTTTCAAAATACCCATTTTTTTTTTTTTAAATTATAAAAGAATAAAATAAAAAATTGTAAAGGTTTAGGCATTTATTTTTTATAAAAAAAATCTTTGCAATATTTTTATTTTTTTAAAAAAGTATTTTGGGAATTTTGACTAGATTTAATGGAAATTCTAACGGAAGGGGATAATTGAAAGAAATTGAAAGTTTGATACCCTTAATTAAGAGTTTTTAAACTATAAGGTGAGTAGTGTTGAAACGAGTGGAAGTTCAGCGGGTTTTTTGAAGTTTCCCCCCCTCTTTTTTTTTTAAGCAATCGAAATATCATTAAAAGGCGAAGGGCATAACTTAGGTACATATGAAGTATAAAAGAGAGACTTAGCTAGAAGGAGAAAAAAGAATAAGAAAGTCATGAAAGCTAAGAAAACAAGGATAGACATACGCAACTGTTTTTTTTTTTTGATAAGTAATGATGATATAAAAAGAGCGCAGAGGGGCGCAACCCATATACACGGGAAGTATAACAGAGGGCGCCTAGGAAGGAGAAAAATGAAAAAGAAACTCAGAGAAACTAATCACTAAAGGAGCTAGCCAAGCGGCCGTCCAAGAGTAAAGAGTAAAGAAGAAAAAATGAGTCAATTCCTCTAAGGTCCTAGTGGAATTTTCAAAACATCTAGCATTTCTTTCATTCCAAATACACCACATAAGACACAAAGGGATCATCTTCCACACAACCGCGCTTCGAGATCGTCCTCCCGACCACCAACTAGCAAACAAGTCCCTCACCCGGCACGCCATGACCCAATGCAACCCAAACCGCTGAAAAATCATGTGCCAAAGAGCACTTGCGAGCTCACAGTGGAGAAGAAGATGATCAACTGACATACGCAACTGTTTAATAATAAAGAGTATTAAAGAAAAAAGACTTTGTTCTACCACTGTCCTCTCGCGGTCCTCGAAACCTATATCATTTCTTTCCCTCTAAAGATACCACAAGAGATAAGTATTCACCATCTTCTACACTGCTGCAAACTGAATGCTACCAAAAGTTCCCCTTTAATGAGTAAACAAGTCTACTACTTGTCTATGCATAACCTAAGACAGCCCAATACAATTGAAGATTTCATTGTATAAGGCACAGACAATCTCACAATAGAGAAGAAGATGATCCATAGACTTCCCGTTTCTCTTGCACAAACAGCACCAATCATCCATGCTGACAAGCTGCTCCTTAAGATTATCCATGGTTGTACTAATTCAGCAATAGTTGTACTAACATGCATTATGATAGGCCATTTTCGTATTAGCTTAAGCTTTTGGGACAATTGGTGATATGACATATTAGATAATAGAATATGGATCCTCGAGCTGTTTTGTCATATCATTATGTTGACATGATCACTTTTTGGATTCTGGTTGAGTTTGAATGTACTTCCTATTTATATCAAGTTCTTGGTGTGCTGATTAAGTAAACCCTGGTTAGTTTCTAATTAACTAAAGTGGTGTAGATGATACCTATGTTGATTGAATTGGTAATTAAATGCTGATCTGCCTTAATTGGAGGAAAAGCAATATGTGCAAACTATTAGAACTTGTCTAGAAAATACTGACACAATTATATGTTTCGTTTTAGCTTGCTGGTTTATATGATAGGTTCGTTTGTTCTGAGACGAACTAACAGTTTTATATAGCCGTTATAGCGTTAGTATTTTATTACAGAAAAATGTATAGTTATTCAATGTGGATAAAGTATCTGCTTTAACATCATAGAGTATGTCAAGAAAGTCCATTTTTATATTACTGCTGATTAGGTGGTGCTTGCTCTGTCCATTTGCAGGTTCCATTTGAATTCAAGGAAGTTCTTGATAACACGGTTATGGCAGCGGTATCTTATCCATCACAACTTGTAAGCTCTTTATTTTGTTTTTCTTCAGCATTTGAAGCTTAAATATATTTGGGACTGTTCAGAGATTGCCAAATTTCTTTTGAATTTATATAGTCGTGAATAAAATTTCAGGACACTTATCAATTTTTTGGATAGATAAGATAGAAATGATAAAAGATTGACTTTGTTTGCAACTATAGTCTGAATCCATCCGTCCCACATGCACTTTTTATTCAGAATTATAAAATTCAAAGTGTAGTCTTAGCAAACTAATGGTAATGGTTCTAGATAGTGTAATGTGTTGGGCTGGAGGATTTCTTTATGTGCGCATGTTGACAAAAGGAATTATTAGAAAGGAAGTGAGGGTTAGGTTTTAACTTTTCAGTGAGGTTAATCTTATTATTTCAGATGCCCTTGGGAGAAGCGCATAATCCTGGTATCACTTAGCCACTTGTTTATTTGGTAAGGCCACCTGCTTTGTTTGAAAGCCCATTAGTGCTGGCCTTACTCTATGCCCAATATCTTTTTAGCTGTACCTGTTGTTAAATAAGGATTTCTAGGCCATTTGTTTTCCAATTTTGTCTGCATACTTTTTTTTTTTTTTTTTCTACGTGATCTAATCCTTTGTTTGTATTCATTGGTTTACCTGCCTGCTGCAACTTCTCATTTAGCAATCCAAACTTAGTGGAGATATTTGGGTCAGGAGTTTTGATACCTGTTGCTGTCTGAGTAGCAAGAATGAGTATGCGACTTGCAAGACAACAATTATAAAAACCACAACTTTTTTTTTTCTTGCTTGCTCTCTCTAAACGCTTCATTCTCTCTCCTAAGCTTTTTCCCTATTCTGCCCTAGCGGTGGCGCGATAGGCGCTGCGCGCTAGGGTCCGGCGAGCTTGTTATGGATCGTAGCTTCTCTTTGGAAGCAAAAACTTTCTGCCTTTCAGCAAAGGATGGGTGTCCTGACCTTCGTTTGGAGGAAAGGAGAAAAGGATTCGTTGGGTATATTTTCGCGAGCTACCTTTGTTCGTCTTGGTTGGTGGATACGGTGGAAGCGGCGATTCAGTCTCAAGTGAAGGAGGAGATCGCCAAATCTTACCGTGAGGGAGTTAAGGTTACGATGGTCCACAGGGGAGGTAATGAGGTAGGAAGGTTCCTGGAGGTGTCGGTAATGGCTGAGGGTGGTCGTAAAGGAGTCATTTGGCTTCCAGAGGGCCGTTATAGGCGGGGCTGGCGGTGTTTTGCGGGAGAGCTTCGGCAATTGTTGGCGGTTCAAGTCAACTGGTTCACTAGATTTGGGGGTTCCAACAGCGGCGGGGAATCGTATGGGTGCTTCTTCTTCGGGTGTTAACTCCAGGAGATCGTTCGCGGAAGTCCTTTGCTCTACTTCTGGCGAGGCTAAAGCTGTTGGAATGAAGGTTCTTTCCTCTAGCTTTCTTGATCTGTTTCTGGTGTCGACCTGTTTCGAGTTGGTGTTTGTTGGAGACGGGCTGCGAACTGCCGTGGATTGCTTTGCAATGGAAGGTCTTCCTAGGCCCTTGGCGGTGGCTGCTGCATCTTTGAGTTCAAAGAAGAAGAAGGGTTCTTTCGGTAATCATGGGCTGAAGAGGCTTCTAGGGCAAGTTCGATTTGAGTTGGACCGGGTCCTTGCTGGGTTAGCTTTGAAGCCCAATCATAGGAGGAAAAGGGTTGGTTTTTTGGGCCTTGCAATCCGGGCTAGGTCCCTGTTCATTTGGGAGAAGCGGGTTACCGGGTTGGAGCTTGTTTCTTGGTCAAAGCGGGTTTCCGGGTCGAAGCTTGTTTCCGGCTAGGATCTAGCTTCCAGATCTGGTTTCACTTCCGGTTCTTTTACTTTATCTATGGCCACGATTCCAGCGAGAGTTTTACCTATGGCTGGGGCCTCATTTCCAGGTTCACCGACGGATTTGGATGGGTTTGCTCCTGTTCTGTGCTCTTCCGTCACCTATGGTTTGTTGGAGATTCCTCCTAGCTGTCTGTTGGACACTCACGGGGTGCCGGAGTTTACTTTTGCGTCACCGGACTTTTTTCTGGTGACTCCTTTGGTCCTTGAGGCTTCGGTGGTTGCTAATGGTGTGGCCTTGGTGTTGCCATCCGAGGTTCCTTTGGTGGGTGAGGCTGTGTCTACTGTGTTGGCTTCGACGCCGCTTTCTCTTGTGGACGCTAGATTGGATAAGGCGATGGTGTGCTCTATTGGAGATGGGTTACCTCATCAGGGCTGCGCGTCCCCTGTCTTTTAGGCGGAGGCCTCTGTCTCTTCTCTGATGGTGGCTTCTATCCCTCCGGTGGTCTCTGTTTCAGCGAAAGGGTTGCTCCGAAGGAGGTTCTTAGGGTCTAGACTTGCTTCTCCTTCTCTGCCTGTGGTGAAGGAGGCATCTTCGTCAGTTAAGGGTCTGCGGTTGACATTGTAGACACACAAGTCTTTTCTACTGTCACGTCTACTCCTTCCTTTGGGACGGCTTCCTTTGTTTCTAAGTCTCAATTGGGATATGCCCGGAGAGTGAAGGAGAAGGTTGCTCAGCAATTGCATAAGAACAAGAAGTTGCTTGCCGAGGTTGTGGCGGATACTTCGAAGAAGGGGGTGGAGGGCTATTCCAAGGTGGTGTGTGACGCGGTGAAATTCGCCCCCTTTGTGGGGTTGACATGCGGAGGTGACGAGAAAAGTCTTTTGGATCTTTTTGCGAAGGTTGAAGCGGAGCTAGAGACCATAAAGGTTAAGGGAAAGAGGAAGCTCAAGAATTTGGAGTGCTCCATTAATTTTGATGCTAGAGGTCGGAGACCTTCTCTAGAGAAGTGCCAGTGCCGGCGGGGTTGTTTTGGGACCAAAAATGACTTCTCCTTTCCTCCTGAAGTGCAGTAGGGGTTTTGGGTTTTTAGGGCTGGTGCTGGGCTATTTTGGGTTTTGGTTTTGGGTTTTTTTTTAGGTTTTTATATTCGGATGAGGCTTCTTGATGGGTCTTTTGGGTTGGTCTTCTTGGGCTGTGTTTATGGGTTTTGTTTTGGGTTACCTATGTATACTTTCTTATGTACTTAGAGGCGCTTTGCGTTTTTTTTTTAATATATATACAACAATAAAAAAAAAAAAAAAAGACAACAGTTATAAGTTTGCTATAGTCTAGATGTCTCTAGAGTGTTTGTAAATGTATATTTTTGTAGGGGAATGCTAGGTGCTTTTCTGGTGTTCTCCTAGTGTTCTTATAGTCCTAGGTGGATATTATTTTCTAAAAAGGCAAAAAAGAAACTTCCCTTGTTTCTTCCAATTGGTTTTTAGAAAATAACATCCACCTAGGATCAGAAGATCACTAAGAGAGCATATAGCATTTCCTTTTTTTGTATGAAGAGAGTGAAATTTTCTGCTCTTCATAATATTTGATTATGTTTATTTATTTTTATATGTAGCTTCAAAAGAGATTGAATGTTTGGATTTTTTATTTCCTTGTTTTCTCTTCATCTTCTTTTCTCCTGTTACTGATCAGCTTCAAATTGTAATAGGTTTTGATATAATGAGTTAGAATGTTATTTTGTCTATCTGCCGTTTATGAAGTTACCTACCAATGGCATTGATGTTGAGACATTATGGTGCATGGCAATCACACGATATTTTATTTATACTTTAGATGGCATCATTTTTTTTTTTTGATAAGTACTTTAGATGGCATCATTCTAACTCATCTGGTTGCTCTTTGATCTGAGTTTGCTGAACATTAAATACGTTTATGGTTAGGTACGCATTGAGGCTGCTTTGACATTGCGTGCATTGGCTGAGGTTGATCCCACCTGTGTTGGTGGTTTGATTTCTTATGGGGTGACCACGCTAACTGCTCTAAGAGAGAATGTTTCTTTTGAAAAGGTATATTTGATAAATTATATGGGAAATATTTTTGTCTTTCTACTTTCTATTTTATTATCCATTTGTTTGTTTATCCTTGTTTTGATTATATATATGGACTTCTATAATATTTAGACTACAAAAAGGTAGTTATCTGGTTTCTTTTAGCTCTATTCCTTTTATCCTTTTTTCTTATCTGACTTTTATAATAATATTTCTTTTATCCTGTTTTGGTTATCCTTTTTGAACTCTTTGTCACTAGTCATAAAGCCTAATCAAGTTTACCCACTTTGATGAGTTTAGCAACATGTAATTTGTATATCCAACTATTTTTTGCTGAACAATATTCCCTACAAGGCATAATGTTTTTAATCTGTTCCTGAGCCCAACATTATTGGTCACTCCTCTTAGTAGCTTTTCCTTGTGGTTGTTCATTGGATTGCTGCTTCATCAACATATTCTCTTGAGGTTTTTTTTTTTTTTTTTTCCTCTATACTCTCCTTTTGATAAATAATTGATTAAAAATGCGGAAAAAGGGGGTGTGTAAATATTTTATTAAAAAAATGCGGAAAAGGGTTGCAATTCTAGTACATGGGGGAGGGGGGTTAGTATTTCATCATTTGGTTCTGCTGTAGTACTCTATTGCTGTCATCTTGTTTTAAGTTGTTTGTTGTAGCTGAATTCAGTTCAAGTAATGTTGCCACTGTCTGAAGAAGGGGAGTAAGGTAAGGATTAGTTGAATAGTAATTATCTTGGGACTGATGGGCAATACGAAGTAGGGAGGGAAAGATGTGGTCTCAAATTTATCAGTTTATGAATTCAAGAATTTCATTCCCAAGCAATAAGATTGGGAGATGCAATCACATGCAGAAAAATGGTGCTATATTGGTGAAACTGGAGTGTGTTCCATGACTAGTAGTCTCATTTTAAATAGCCAGTTCATTTGTGAAGCTTAGTTGAATCCACTTGCTCTCGATCCTACCCTTTTGTCTTGTGGCTCTAATTAAAGCCATAGGTCTAACTTATCAAAAAAAAAAAAAAAAAAAAAAAAGCCATAGGTCTAACTGTTAGGCATAAATTGCTGATAGATAAGTACCTTATTTTAATGAAATTATTGGTATTCAATCTTTAACTGAACCTAATGTTCCAAGTTCTTTTTCTTTTAGATTCCTGTTAAGGTGAATAGTCTCTTACAAATTGCTCTTTCTTGCTTGCACATTTATCAGTATTCATTTCACATTTCTGGGAAATCTTAGGTTTCTCTCTCTCTCTCTCTCTCTCTCTCTCTCTCTCTCTCTTTTCTTTCTATTTTTCTATTTTTTTAATAATTAATCGTCCTCAATTTATTCTTTAATAGGTGTCGTGCCACTCCTACCACCTTTGAATTGTTGTGTGTGTTGTATCAAAAGCTTTTGATTTATTTTTGGTTCTTTGGACGCTAATTTTCTTTAGTACGCTTCTTTTGTGCACAAAGCATGTTTAATTAATTGGTTCTTTTATGTTATCTGTAGGGAAGTAATTTGCAATTTGAGCTCGATTCCTTGCATGGGCAAGCTACTTTGTTGGCAGCTTTGGTTTCTATTTCGCAAAAGTTACCTCTTGGTTATCCAGCTAGGTACTGTTTTTTTTTTTTTTTTTCAAGATTACGTAACTCACAATATGATATTATATTAGTGGGTGCGGGTGTGTGTGGGGGTATAACTGCATAAAATCATTGAGTTCTAGCACCCAAGTTGATGCATAGCATCTTAGTTCTATTTAATGTGCATAAATTACTTATTACTATTAATAATTTGGGATAATCTTGAAGGTAGGTGAAGTGAGGACCAAAAAATGGTTTGAAACTTCTCTAAAATCCTAAACCTAACTGATGATAGAGAAATAAACTTTTTGAGAAGTTTCAAACCATTTTTATCAACTTTTATTGGTGAGATAAGTCGAAAACATTGGTCAAATGGACAACATAAACTGTTTTATGCAATAAAAGAAACAATTATCACTTTGATAAATTTTCTGTCACCTTGCTGATTTTCATGCATCTATAGATTTGTTAATCCCCCAAATATTTGAAATTCTGCAGGATCTTGATTTTATTGGTATATTTGGATATAGGCTTTGCAAGAGTGGTCTTGGAAATACAGTTTTGACTCATCTGTTTCATCCCTTCATGATTTTGTTTTGATCTAGTATGAAAAGTCTAACTAACTAGATTTATCAGATTATCACAATAAATCAATCAAACACAATATATATATATATATTGGGCCATCTCATCAGGTGGAATTTGGTCTCTTCACCCATACCTCCCTACAAAAAATCCCGCTACAACTTCCCATTTTGATTGGCAACACTAGCCGGGAGGGGAAATAAAGATAAGAAGTAGGTAGGCAAATTAGATAAAGTGCTCTTGATTAAGGCATTCCTACCCCCTTTAGACAAGTACAACTGCTTCCAACCAACCAAACAGCCTTCCACCTTCTCAACTGAGGCTTATTGAACTCGCAAGTCTTATTGACAACTGGACTCCCTCTGAGATTCATGTTGTACCATTCATACTTGTTCACTGATCGAGTCACACGATCCTTGCTTGTTTTTTCATTGATAACTTGCACCGAATCTATGTCCCGGTTTTCTATTCACACATGCTAACCCCTTAGGGCACGCTTGGTATACAAAATGACTATTTCATTAGGTAAAGGAATAGCTATTATTGGAAATGTAAGATAGAATGGAATGGCTACTACTCATTAGTTTGGTTGTAACATTGGAATGCAATACACTAGTGAATGGAATCATATTGTAATCAAATTTCTTAAAATACCCTTAAAATATAATTCTAATTTACATTCTTACGGAATTTTTTTCGTTCTTTATTTATTTTTAACATTAACAAATATCGTACAATGCCTCATTGTCCAACACCATGCATTCTCAACAACCTTTTGAATGGGAAGAGTGGCATTGGATTCAAGAATCAGTTCCTCCACTGAGTGAGTGGCACTTTTGATGTCAAGTACTAGTTCCTCCGCTGAGTGAGTAGCATACTTGAAAATGTATGGGACAATTAAGATCAAAACTAATTTCCATCAGACACGAAAGTAAGAAAAAGAAACACAATACTAGACCACTTGGGTTGTGCCCCTCTGCGCTTTTTTAATACATTATTACTTATCAAAAAAATATTTAAGAACTGATTTTGGATTTGATTATCGATGATATGCAGTAAAAAACGTGATTTCCAAAGTTAATGAAATGCTAAAACTGAAACTGCTAACACAACTGACAGTACAATTCCATCACCATAAATTTAAGCTGTTAATAGAAAACTGAAATTGCTAACACAACTTAATGAAATGCACCGGCTCACAAAATTTCATCAAAATTTCACGTCAAAAGAAATGATATCCAACAGTACAATATGTCTCTACAGAAGCAAGAGAGGGCATTTCTTGAACTAAATCCTGAAATGATAATCCATAAGAGCATTCGCAATGGACTCTTTAAATGTAGCTTTTTCTTACAAATTTAACAAAACTCATGAAAACATCCATTTAACAAGTTCTCTTTTCCACTTTATACTTAACTTTTGCAAGACATGCTTCCTACATTCCAAGAGCCAAAAAGGTAAAATTATATAATTTTTTAAGATTATTCTTTACTCTCCTCTCTCCTGATTGGTTTAAAACTAATAAAATAATAATATTTAACTAAAGTAGAGAAAGTATAAGGAGTTTGATGTTTGATTCCTTTGAAATGTGGCTCTCTAAATTTGATAAAGTGAATTTTTCTCCTCAAATTTAGCTTTTATTTGAGGAGTCCATCTAAGCTAATAAGGCAAAACCCATCAATCAAGTCACTTAATTAACACAAATATTCATGTAATGGTGACAACAAGAACATTGGAAGTTCACGCCGGATATGGAGCATTGACCGTTCATGCCGGACCAAATCATATTCAAAGCCCACACCAAGTATGACAAGAAGTGGGTCACCATCGCTAGGCTCCTTAATGGTTATACCAGCAAGAACCACTAGAACTCCACACTCAAGAGTAGGTACTCAATGAAGAACGGTGACAATGCTTTTTTACCGCTGAAG
Organism: Corylus avellana; assembly: GCF_965113065.1. NCBI lineage: Eukaryota > Viridiplantae > Streptophyta > Magnoliopsida > Fagales > Betulaceae > Corylus > Corylus avellana. Next base: position 24,321,714 of record NC_142494.1, read on the forward strand.
AGACTCTGATCTGGCTGGCGGGTCCGTGTTATAGCGCTAGTGGTAGACTGTCGGAATCCAACATGAGCAATACAATTGTTGTGCCTGATTTGGGTCAATGGAGGGCTTTCGAGTAAATTTAGGATGGATGCGCTATTCCCACATGAATTGAAAGCTAATAGCTATTTCTCATTTTGAGGAATAGCTATTCCCCAGGAATAAAAATCTTACCAAGCTACAAAATAGCCATCCTATTCTCTGGACTTCTACTGTGTATAGAAGAATTGATGTCTTAAACTATGGATGGTTTTGATAAACAACTTATAAAATGTTTTACTATTTGGAGAGTACAATGCAAGAATAAGAAATCTCTCTAGTTTGCATGATTCTCTTCCTCAAAGCACTTGCATCAAATCAAGGTTTTGGTCTGCCTCTTCTCTCTGAAAGGGATTCTCCAAAGCACTTGAATTGAAAGAACACTCTCAAAAGGGTCTGAGCAGATGTTTGTTGATGTGGGAATAGGATGTATATATAGGTTCTCTTAAACAAACAATAACTTTTGCTCCACTCTGATTGACCTAAATCCTGCCCTAGTCGACCACCTATCAACTAAGACTTCAATTGATGCAATAAGGTTTATATTTTCAGAGAAATTGTTTGGTGGGATAGCTTGGTCAACCCGAGAGAGAGAGAGAGAGAGAGAGAGAGAGAGAGAGAGAGTAGGTGACTAGTCCTTCAAACACAGTTCTACCAAAGCAATTTGTGTTACAATCCGAACACATTTGATCACGGTTTCATCCTAGGAATTAGGGTTGTCTAAATTTCTATTTCTTCAAGTCCAAAACCTAATTAAACCAACGACTATGAGCCACCCTAGGTGTGATTCATATTAACCTCCTAAGGTCATTCATCCAGGTATCTAAATCATTTACTGTTTCTATACAATTAAGATCAATCATGCAATGATGATGGTGCATTCATGTTGTTAAATTACCAATTCTGCCAAAAGTTTAAACTAATAGGAAATGATGAATTTAATCATTTAATTAATATGCTAACATTCTCCCTCTTGTGTGGGCTCAAACTCTCATTTGACAGGTGAGACTCAGTGCGTAGAATATTTGATTAAATAGGGAGTGAATTGTAGAGTTAGGGTTCGAACTCATAAGCTTTGCTCTGATCTCTTTGCCCATTGTTTGGATAAATATCTACTTAACCTATTTTGTTACAACCCATACTATTGTATCTTTGTTATGCTAGTGCCCTGAATTTGCATATTGGTGGGGTCATGTTAAGTTGGGAGCCATTCTTCTTGGGGTCACCATGTCAAATAGGAAAGGATTGAAATGATTGTTGTACATGAAAAATGATGGTTCTTTTATATGCTGGTGGTCATAATGAGTAGTATCTTGTTGTTCTGTGCAGATTGCCCAGATCAGTGCTCGAAGTTTCAAAGAAGATGCTGATAGAATCTAGTCGAAACCCTGTGGCCGCCACAGTTGAAAAAGAAGCTGGATGGTTACTTTTATCATCACTGTTGGATTCTATGCCAAAGGAGGTACATAGTCATCTCTGTAATCTTTCATTTGGTGTAAGAACTATATGCATGCTGTTGTGCTAATTTTATTCTAGCAGGAGCTTGAAGATCAGGTTTTTGATATTCTTTCCTTGTGGGCTACTCTCTTTAGTGGAAATCCCGAACATGAAATGAAGCAAACTGGAGATTTAACGTCTAGTATACGGTAAGCAGTATATTAAGTATGGTTATTATTAAATTGGTTTTGCAATTATGTATCATCATTCGTTGGAAAAATATCTGTATTAGGTGTAACTCCTGCACATAAGCTGCAATCTCTTGATCCTCCTTACAAGCTTGTAAGATTTGTAGTGTGCTTTTGACATAACTTTGATTATATTGCAGTAGGAATTTTAAATAACTTCAGATAGTTAAAGTTAGAGAGAAAATGAGGGGTCCTCATTTTGAAATGGTTTATAAACTAAGAGAGAGACAAAATGCAATAATGATTGCGATATTTTAGGATCGAAGATAAAACTGGAGTGTTTTCGCCATAAGCTTTGCTCTTGGTCTTTGCTTTTTGGTGTTGCTAAATCCTCAAGTCTGTGTTTGAGTTGTTTGAAGGGGTTGAGAGAGTTGGCTTGTAAAGGTAAAGGGGTTGTAGCTTAGATTGCATCACCTTTTTGTTTGATGTGATTTATTTAGGCTGAAAGGAATATGGGGAGTTTTGGAGGTTGTGGACATCGTGATGTTTAGTCTCAAGATGCTGCTTTTGAGATCTCTGTTTTATCTGTTGTATGTTCAACTAAGACTCTTTCTCCTGTTTTGGACTTCTGATATTCTGAATCTTTGCATTGACATGTTTTGTTGGGAGATTTTTGTGTGCAACCTGTGTCCCTTGTCTTTCCCAACTCTTTTTACCATTCTTTTTTTTTTGATAAGTAAGTAGCTGGTTTTATTAAAAGCGTGAGGCGCCCCTAAGTACACTGGATGTATACAAGGAGAAACACCTAACTAGAAAGGGAAAAACGTACAAGGAAATAATAATAGATGAAGAGATGTCTGGGAACTTATGATTTCATTAGAAAGATAGAAGCAAACTCTATAATCTTGAGTCAATTTTTTTTCCGACTATTTTTTTTACAATGCATTATGATATTTTTTGTCCCTCTTAAGAGAATTACTTATGTTGTATGCATGCACACAAATTCACAGACCTGCAAGCTGCCACATATATGCATACATAATAATTACGTCTAAATGTATGTATTTATGTATGTGTATGTTTTTTTTGATAAGTAATAATGATATAAAACAAAAGCGCAGAGGGGCGCAACCATATACACGGGAAGTATTAAAGGAGAGCGCCTAAGAAGGAGAAAAATGAAAGAGAGTCAAAAAAGCTGATCACTAAAGGAGCTAGCCAAGCAGCCGTCCAAGAGTAAAGAGTAAAAAAGAAAAAATGAATAAGTTCCTCTAAAGTCCTAGTGGAATTCTCAAAGCATCCAGCATTTCTTTCGCTCCATAAACACCACATAAGACAAAAAGGGATCATCTTCCACACCACCGCACTTCAAGAACGCCCTCCCGACCACCAGCAATTGAACAAGTCCCTTACCCTGCAAGGCATAGCCCAAAGCAACCCGAACCGACTAAAAATAGTATGCCAAAGAGCACTTGCAATCTCGTAGTGAAGAAGAAGATGATCGACTGACTCTCCGGTCTTCTTACACATACAACACCATTCCACTACCACAAAGTTCCTCTTACGCAAATTATCGTGAGTCAGAATTTTGCCTAGGGCCGCAGTCCACCCCAAAAAAGCCACTCGCAACGCCGACAACGGTACCTTAGTAAGCCAGATACTCTTCCTAGGAAATGCCTCATGGTCGATGTTGGACAAGGCCTTGAAGAACGACTTCACCGCGAACTTACCCTTCTTAGACGAGGACCAGCGAATACGATCCACAGTACTAAGGGAGATCTTACAAGAGGACAACTGATCAAAGAAAGAAAAGGCCATATCCATCTCCCAATCCTGGACGGCCCGCACAAAAATGACATTCCACTTGACAACCCCATTCCTCCAAGTAAAGTTATCCTTCACCCAAGCTTCTTTGTATCTAGCAATACTGAACAGGGACGGGAAGGCACACTTCAAAGATTGGTCCCTACACCAAATATCATGCCAGAAACGAACTTTTGAACCCACCCCCACCTCAAATTGAATACCTTTGGCAAAGAAGTTCCAACCTTGTCGAATATGCTTCCATAAACCCACACCATGAGAGCCCGAAACCTCCTTCGTACACCACCCACCATCCTGGTCTTCATACTTAGCTTTGATAATCTTGTACCAAAGAGCCTCACTCTTATTCACATATCTCCAAAGCCATTTCCCCAAGAAGGCTTGGTTAAATTGATTCATCTTCCGAATGCCAAGACCACCGGAGCGCAAGGGACGACATACTTGATTCCAACTTACAAGATGCAACTTAGGCTCATCTCCCATCTCTCCCCGCAAGAAATCTCTTTGGACTTTCTCAAGTCTTTTTGTTACACTCATAGGAATAGGAAACAGAGACAAAAAGTAAGTCAGAAGATTAGACAACGTACTCTTAATGAGAGTTAAACGGCCTCCCTTAGAGAGATACATTCTCTTCCAACCAGCCATCTAATGCTCCATCTTTTCAGTCATATCATTCCACATAACCGTATCCTTATACGACGCCCCAAGAGGTAGACCCAAATACTTCGTAGGCAAAGCAGCAACACTACACCCAAGGATATTAGCTAAAGCCTCAATGTTCTCCACCTCACCAATAGCCACAATTACTGACCGTCCAAGATTAACTCTCAAACCCGAAATAGCTTCAAAACATAAGAGAATAAGGCGCACATAATGGATTTGCTTGAGAGAAGCTTCACAAAAAATCAGAGTATCATCAGCAAATAAAAATCAGAGTATCATTAGCTTCACATAACAGATTTATGTATGTGTATGTTGCTAGGCTATTGTGCATGCCACTGTTTTTATCAAAGAGAGTGAAACAAAAGACTAATAATTGTGGCCAATCACATGATGTTGGTTTTTGTATTCTATAATGGGTTTGTACATGGCCCTCTGGGTGTGTGTAACGTACCAATTAAAAGAAAAAAGTCAACATAAACTTATTTGTTAAAACTTCACATTTAATTCAACTGTGATGTAATATTTGTAACTATCACCATCTGTTTTGACCAAACAGTCATGAGTTTATGTTCCACGATAGTGTTATTTTGTCTGCTGATACTTGCAATCAATGTACTAAGCTGAGTAGGTGGACATATTAAATCATGCGCATTTGCTGAGTAATACAAATATTACTATTGGAGTGCTATGGCGTAAAGTTTACGATTCGTTAGTTCTCTAATATTTCACTTGTGTTGAGTAAATTGGAATTAGGTAGTCTTTAACTATAAGGTCCTTCTTTGATTCGAAGCCTTCAGTGTAATCGTTTTTGAGTAAATTTTAGATTGTAACTTCTAGGAGAAGTCTCTTGGTTTACCTGACTTCTCATTTTGTTTTCTTTTAATTTAATCTTTCTTTATTACTTATGAAAATAATGGCAGGACTGATTTCTGATTTTAACTGTCTTTGTTTTGGATTTATAATTTTCTTTGTCCCCTAATTTTTTGGCTTTATAATAAATTGTCATTATAAAGGCACCAAAGGATTTATGATTGTCTTGAATGAGGTTGAGTGTAATTTATGACTATTTATTAATCTTCGGTTCTCCTTTTGCCTTTTGTAGTGTGTGGTCTGCTGCAGTTGATGCACTCACCGCTTTCGTAAGGTGCTTTGTTTCTCCTAATGCTGTGAACAGTGGAATTTTACTTCAACCAGTGCTTGTATATCTTAGTAGGTATGTCTGCCAATACTTTGAATATCTTAGGCCAAAAGTTCTGCTTTTCTTGTATTAGTTAAAATGTTCTAACGTATCTTGGAAAGCAGTGCTTTATCCTATATTTCAGTGGCAAGAGCTAAAGAGATCCCAAATTTGAAGCCTGCAGTAGACATATTTATTATCAAGACATTAATTGCTTATCAGTCCCTTCCTGATCCATTGACATATAAGAATGACCACCCCCGGGTTATCCAGTTGTGCACAACTCCCTATAGGTAAGATATGCTACAGTTGTTCATGTTGCTTTACTTTTGTATCAGATTGTTATTGTTCTATTTTTGGGGGTAAATACACCTTAAATGTCAATTCCTTTAACTTGCAAATTTGAAATTTCTCTTAGTCATTTTCTGTGACTGATTTGGTTCTCTATTCCATATTGTTGGTTAAAATAAAAGAGTTCCTTCTGGATGTGAGGAAAGCTCATGCTTGAGGTTGCTGTTAGACAGGAGGGATGCATGGTTGGGTCCCTGGATTCCTGGAAGGTGCTTAGCTTTTCATTTCATGGGTCCTTTGATTTTATATAAAGATTGTTGAACCTTGTAATTTCTGTTAGTTAAGCTTCTAAACTAATGTCTTTACAAGTTTGATATTTTTGCATTGTGTATCATTATTTCAATCCTTTTTGGCAAGCTCAGATTTTTTTTATTTATTTTTTATTGGTAGCAAGCTCAGATTCTTTCATTCTGTTCATTTTCACTTTCAAGAGTTTTTGGCTTCTTGTTGATTATGTTTACTTAGGGATTGGTTAGAAGATGAACTTCGGGCTTTCCAAGGCGGAAAAGATGGCCTAATGCCTTGTGTATGGGAGGATGAGCCTTCTAGCTTTCCTCAGGTAATAGTTGTTTTGTCTTAGTTTCTATTTTTCTCTCTTACAAATTCGAAAATTTGAATTCAAACTTCTTAATAACATATTGGGCTCCATCAAATTGGCTAGTGAAAAGAAGAAAAACCAATTATTTAGTTATATGGGTGCTATATATTGAGAAGGTAGAGGAAAGAAAAGTTGGAAAAAGGAGAATAGTTAGTTACTTAAGTTAAATCACCACCTAAGATCAGAATATAGGTTTTTACCACCACCTTGCCAACTCCCATAGGAGGAATAATTTTATCTCCAGTCTTAGCATTCATGATTTGGACACTTCCAATCAAGAGGTGATCAATGATGCAATCATTTAGTATTACATGAATCTTATGCATGTCTTCCACAATTTTCATGAACATGGTTTGTTTGAGAAGAGACTAAGGGCCCATTTGGTTCGCGGAATAGGCCCCTGGAATATAATGACTATCTATGTGGAAATAATGGCTATTCATTTGGTAAGGACCTATTCTTATGAATAGTTATTCTCATGGCAATAATTATTATCTTACAAAGAGGAATACCTAGCTATTTTTTTCTAAAGGAATAGACAACGTTTTCCTAAGGAAAAAAAAAAACTATATTTTAAAAAAATTTTCTTTCAACCCTAAAAAAATTTGAAAACGTTGAATTCTGTGGGTGGTTGCACCACACCTGGAGTGCACTAGGCATGGTGCAACCACCCCTTATGAATTTAGGGGGGGCTTGGCCACCTCCAATTCGCATCGGGGTTGACTGCGACCACCCTCGGAGCCTCTTGGGGGTGGTCGCGGCGACCCCCAAGTGTCGTCGGGGGTGGCCAAGGCCCACCTCGATGGCATCGATGATGGTTGCACCACTCCCGAGTTTTGCCGTGGTCTTGTGTCATTTCATAGAATCATTGGCCTTAAGCTTTATAGTAAACATCCATTTGTGTCCATCCGGCTTTTTCCATTAGGCAATTCGATGATATCTCGTGTATTATTTTTATGAAGGGCTCTCATCTCCTCTTGCATCGCTTCCCTCCACTTTGGATCATTATATGCCTCTTGTAACTTTCTAGCGATAGACATAGAAGACAATTTGGATAGAAAAGAACAATGTGAGGGTGAAAGATGATGATAGGAAACAAAATTAGAAATGGGATGTTGAGTACATGACCGAACTCCTTTGCATTGTGCAAGAGGGAGATTTATATCATTGACAACATGTATTGAAGTGTTTAAATTAGGAATAAGAAGTATTACCTGAGTCAGGGTCAAATGTGTCGCAAGAAGCAAGAGTGGTTGTACTCTTCAAGCTTATTCTCCAAGTCCCCAAAGCCTCTGACTCTCTTTCCTTGATTTTCTCTCTAAGCCTCTCTCGTCAACTCTCTTGGTCTCTCTCGTTCTCTGTGTGCTTCGCTCGAAGGAAGGAGGAAATATGACTTTCCTCATTCGTTTATAAGTTTTAAACTTCAAATTTACGCTGATTGTGCAATCACGTTTGAATGCGTTAGGCATTACCTAAGTTAGCCTAGCACGACAAAAGAAAGCACTTCATAAGTCACTAGCAATCTAACAGTAGAGAAAAAATGATTCGCAAGACTCCCCACACCGTTTACACATACAGCACCAATTCAATAAATTATCAAAACTTTAATCCAGATGTCACAACATTGCATTCAACCAGTAAGCAGCATCTTTTTTTTTCCGCTAAATGCTTGTCGTATAGGGGTCCTGCCTGTCGTTTGACCCGCTGCAGGCCAACTTGTTTTGGTCAGTGCTGCGCGACATGTCAATTTGGATCATATAGCATCTTAAATCACTACTTATCCCAATTGTTGAAGCTTATTGGAAGAGTGAATCTAATTATTTAATTATATTCGAACAACTAATTATGCTAGACTGTTTCTAGTAAATGTTTCTATCTTGTAAAGTGACAGAAATATCCTGCTTAAGTAACAGACATAACTAACCATCAGGTGGAACTGCATGTGCATACAAATGTATGCGAAGGTGAAATTTTATCACAACTCTGAATGATGGTTTCTTATGGAGCAACTAGAATGGATAGACAATAGCTATGGATGTCTGAATTAAAATTTTTTTCTGATTAATTTTCTTCATTTTTTAATTTTAATTTTAATTTTATTATTATTATTATTTTTTAATCCAAGTGCATGCCTGTCAAGACTTTCTTTTTTCTTTTTCTATCATTGTTGATATGTGTATTCTTAAATTTCTCAAATATTGTTTATTGATTTTCCTTGTTACACTTAACTTCATACACTGAGGATTTAATTTAACGATGAAGCCGGAGACAATAAGCAAGACGTTAGTGAACCAGATGCTTCTCTGCTTTGGAGTAATCTTTGCTTCTCAGGTAGAGGAATGTAGTTAATTGATTGATCTTCGCATATTTTGCTTCTTTTCTCGAACTTGGGATATCTGGATGTTGTTGATGTATCCTGGACTTAAATATCTCAGGATAGTAGTGGGATGCTCTCACTTCTCGGAATGATAGAGCAGTGTCTGAAAGCTGGAAAGAAACAATCATGGCATGCAGCCAGTGTCACCAATATATGTGTGGGGTTGCTAGCTGGATTCAAGGTGCTTTTTATCATACTTTGATCTGCTCAAACTCTATCATGTTGGGTCTCACCTTATAATCATGATCTCATGCTCTTGCTCAGGCTTTGCTTTCTTTGCGTCGCCAACCGCTAGGACAAGAAATATTAAGTTTGGCGCACGTTATTTTTCAGGTATTAACTATGTTAATGATCAAGATGATGATGGTGATTATTATTATTGTTGTATATGGTGTTGTTATTGTCACTTCTATTCTTATTATATCATCTGTTTTCCATATAAATTTTATTTTATTTTGACAGGGTATTCTGGCTGAGGGAGACATTTGTCCATCACAACGTAGAGCATCGTCTGAAGGTCTGGGTCTTTTAGCTCGGCTTGGAAATGACATCTTTACAGCAAGAATGGTCAGCTTAAAGTTTCCTGTCCATTATTGTAGTTGTGTTGTTGATGTAAAAATGTAGAATACCTAAATTTAAACTTGTCGATTAATCTGTCTGTTTGTCTTCCTCTCTCACTCACTATACTTGTGTTAAACAGACTAGATCACTGCTCAGTGACCTAACCGGAGCAACAGATTCAAACTATGCTGGATCAATTGCCATTGCACTTGGCTGCCTCCACCGCAGGTGATTATTGAGTACCCCTTAAAGTCTTTGATTATCTTTTCTTCATGTCTTATTGCTAATGACTGTTGACATATCACCACTAAAAGGAAATTAAAATAAAATGAAAGACGACTTTTTTGTATGTTCAAACCTCTAAGGGAGGAAATAGTTTAATTTTCTTTTTTCGAGTGTGAGAGGAAATAGTTTAATTGAATTGACAGAAGCTGTGATGATCTTGGATGGAATTCATAACTCTTGGGTTGATTATCACTATTTCTCTATGATTAGCTATCCATATGCACAAGGCTGCCTCTAGAGAAGCTTGTTTTGGGCTGGATAAAGGAATGTAAAAACTTGCTGAAAAAGAGCCATCATCTAAGGATGACAATTTACTTGAGCATTTTATTTTTTCATTTCAAATTTATTTTGAAAGTTGGTTTTGAAGAGCAGGCAACCTTGGAGGCTGATTTCATGCCCACAAGAGCCTTATAATTCTCAAATAACCTTTTCACGAAAGTTAAGGCCTTTTGATGCAATACGTACAATACAGATATAGATTGTTTGTGAATTAGATTAAATAGTTTTTGAAGAAAAATCAATCTGCTGCTGTCCAAAATTTTCTCTACCTACTAGCCGTTTAACAAAAACCATTAGTCTTGTTGCTTGTTGCCATGATGGAAGATACATGTCACTGCCATGTTTCTTAAGAAGTCCACGTCATTAAGAAAATGACATCTCAGCATCTTGCCTTCAACCGGTGTGTATTTGAATGACACCATTTACAGGTTATTTGTAAATGACCACACGATCATGTTTTGGAGAGTGAAGTCGGCAATGGTGATTAAGGTTGATGACAAGTGCTGGAGCTCAGGCATCGGCGTCAACTAGGCGAAGCTTGTCAAGCAAGCTCCGCAGTTCTTGTAGGAACTTGGGGCAGAGGCGGTGCCAAAGGCAAGGCATTCTCATAGGAGCTCCAGGCCAAGCTGGTGCAGTGGTTCTTGTGAAGCCACAGCCATGTGTCGCAAACTCCGCTGTCTGCCACGGTGCTGGAGCCGAGAGCAGATTCACCTCTGTGTTGGAGACTTGTGCTCGCGGAACTTGATCCAACACTTAGAAAGCACTATGTGGACTTAGATTCACCAAGTTTAGAAAACACTGCGTGGACTTAGATTCACCAAGTTGAGTTGCTGTTCATGAAGTTCGAGGATTACCAGTATTTTGTTGCATTGTTGAATGAGGAACATGTCCCCTAAAAAGCATAGAGAGCGGAAGATCATGAAGCTCTTGCTTAAGATGAAGAAACGGCACTGCTCTGGCAAGATGCTGACTTGTCATTTTGGTTGAAGGCAAGATGTTGATGTATCAGTTTTTTAATGACGTGGACATGGGTTGGGCATGGATGTATACTCCTACTGTGGCAACAAGGGTCGTGACTCATCTGCTATGCTTCGTGCCAATCAGTGATTGGTTTGTTGTAGATCCATGTGTGCGTCTAACGGTTTCCATCAATGGCTGGATGGCAAGTACCATTTTGGATAAATAGCTTACCCCATGGATCTTCAGGGTAATTTTGGTTCCCCAGGGATCAATTTGGTACAAGTGCAAATCCCTTAGATCAGATAAGTAATTTTCCTGGTACTTTAAGAATAAGTTCAACATCTCTCCCTTGCTTTCTTTTTCTCCTTTTACTTTCCCTTTATGTTGCTCACAATCTCAGAGCATTCTATTTGTCCTAAAGCCTAACTGCTAACCACAATTTTTTATCCCTAAGGGTGTAAACGAGCTGAGCTTGGGCAAGCTTTGCTTGTCCGTGCTCGGCTCGTTTAAATTTTGCTCAAACTCGACTCGAAAATTAAACAAGCTGAGCCGAGCAGCTCGAATAAATATATTATTTTATAAAAATAAACTAAAATGACTTGAAAGCCAGCTTGTGCATTAGCTGCCAAGTATTAGCTGCAGCTAACACTTACAGCAAGGGCCCACTTCACACTTGTTTAACAAAGGAATGTTATCCATCATTTTATAGAGAAGAAATGTTGATGGGTTGCCTTATCTTACCGATGTGGGACAACCAATTTTAGTAGGACAACCACTTTTTCTACTCGAAAGAAGGTGGGGCACACTTTAGTCATCTTCACCAAGATGGCGAGAAACATTCTGCAACCCATTTTTTTTCCTCTTATTCTCTTCCTCTCCCTTCTCTTTCTCTTTCTCTTTCTCTTCCTCTGATTCTCTTCCTCTCCCTTCTCTGATTCTCTGATTCTCTTCCTCTTTCCCTTCATTTCTTTTTCGTTCTTCCACGGCTATAATCAAATCAAATCTCAACAAGAAGAAGAAATGCATTAGATGAAAAAATATGTTAACAATCATTTCAAAAAAAAAAATTATCTATAATATTTATTTAATTCAACTACAACTTGTCATTACAAATAATTATTTACCACATCAAATAATATATATTGATCATTTTTTTTGTTACTTTATATATATATATATATATATATATATATATATATATATACAAGCTTATACGAGCATGCTCACGAGCCTAACCGAGTCCAATCGAGCTTGTTTCGTTTAATAATCGAGCTGAGCTTATATGAGCTGATCCCAAGCTCACTCGCGAGCGGCTTGCTCACTTAACACCCTTACCTGAGAATACAAACATGAATGGAGAGTTTGTCAATCTAGGAAAAAATATGCAAACATGGAATAGTTAGTTATAACGTGAAGTATGAAAATCTACCAATATATCAACATAATATATGAAAGACAAACCAATATGTCATGCATAAAATAATTGACAATAATGAAATACAAGTGTGTTGCTGAACTTCTTCATGTTGCATTTTAATTTTAGCTTCCAAAATATAACGTGAAGTATTAAAATATTATTGCAAGTACAGCTTGTTAATTATACTACATTTGTTTGGTTTGTGTCATGATACTTGTTGATGGTAGGTTCCATATCTAAACATTGACGGTTTCTAGATTTTTTTTGGTTTTCCCCATCTTATATAATTTGCCTGCAGTGCAGGAGGAATGGCTTTGTCAACTTTAGTTCCTGCAACTGTGAGCTCAATCACTTTGCTAGCTAAAAGTTCAGTAGCTAGTTTACAGATTTGGTCTTTGCATGGACTTCTTTTGACCATTGAGGCTGCTGGTTTATCCTTTGTGTCTCATGTCCAGGTAATCCAATTCTTTGCCACTGTAGTGGCTTAAGAAAAATGGTTTTCATCAAGTGTCATGTGTTGCATCTTGACCTATTTGACTGTCTTATTATTTCCATTGCTCCTCTAAATCTTGACAGAAGCTGGCTGCACTCCCAATAGTGTACCAGACTTTAGGAGATTCAACCTTTTATATCTTTCTCATTACAAAATCGTTGGTCACAAACAAGCTGCGTTAGACGGGCACTCATATGGAGTGGAAATATGTGTGTTTTGGGTGGGGGGCTGTTGTGTGTGAGAATAAAATTGGAATAGGGATACTTGTCAGTTCCTTTCTAACACTCCCTCTTATTGACAAAAAGACTTTGTAAACACTAATTTGTTGGCTGAAATACAATCAAATTGGATGAAAAGCAATAAGAACTGGCCGAAAACATCGCCACAAAACCTCCAAATTGGTCAAAAATGAACTGAACCGGCCGCAACAACACTAAACTGGTTGAAATATCACCAAACTGGATGAAAAAACATATGAACCGGCTGACATATCACCAAGCCAGACGAAAACTGATTGAGCCAAAATATCACCAAACTGGCTGAAAATTGAGATGAACCAGACGAAAACACATCAAAATTTGCAGAAAACGTATGAACTGGCCGAAACACAACTAAAACTGGCCAAAAGGATCAGAACCGGCCAACACCAGTCAAAACAACATCAGTAGCTGGCCAAAACAATGCCTGAAACTACTGAACCGGCCGAAGCAACATCGAAATTTTTTTTAACTGGCCGAAACATCACTGGAAACCTCCAAAATTTCGCCTGCAAACAACAAATCCGGCTAAAACACGCTGGAAAACTCAAACATTAGTCGAAACTCGCTAGGAAACACCAATACCAATCAAGATTCGTCGTAAAACACAAACATTGGTCGATTCTGACTGGAAAACACCAACATCGGTTGAGATTCATTGGAAAACACCAATGCTGGCCAAAACGTCGTCAAAAAACCCCAACACTGGTGGAGACATGATTTTGGGTTGCTTGGATTTTGCTTGACCTCATTAGAATTTGGGTTGATCTAATTTTATGAACAAAACCAGGTTATGGGCTGAGCCCGAATTTTCTTGACCAAATTGGTTTCAGCTTGAGCCGAATCCGTTATGATGGATCGGCTTTGAACTTGGGCTGGAGTCAAATATGGACTGATTTTGGGTTTATCTGGACTCAGTCCAAGAATAAAATTGGAATAATATTATGTCACGTAAGTGACTTAACCAAACTGGGATATCCGTGCACTCACAGCCAAATGCCCATTTTCTTCTTTGAAATGTGCTAGAGATTCACGGTCGGCAACCAGACGATGCAGACAACCACCACACGAACACGAACAGACACCACTAAGGACTACAATGGTGTCAACGGACCACCACAACAATGTCGTAACCAACTACGGGCCACCATCACAACCACTGTAGATTCGCCAAATTGATAGATGTTCTCTGTCAGCAACCATCAAAGGTGGGCTCTCTGCCTTTGACACCATCAATAACTACAACCAAACAACACAAAACACCGCTGGTAATCAAAACACAATCAACGAAAACACAGTAAGAACTTAAACAAAGAAAGGCCGCAATAACAGTGACCACGCAGGCAACACCACCACAGAATCAACCACTGCATTGATAACCATTGACCTCCAACCATGGGTATCGGGCCTTAGCCTACAGCACTGACACTGTTACAAAAGGGGAGAAAACAAAGAAGTCAAAGACCAAAAAAACATGAACTAGATAGTAATATAAGCCCTAGAATCTTGCTCTGGTACCATGGTAAGATTAGTGTATTTTACAAAAGAGGGTGGCCCAAGATCATTGTTATATCCCTGGCCCTCACAATCCATTTCAGAACAATTATAGTACTCTAAAATATGGACATCTCACTATATGACAACTCATAGGGGGTCATATGGACATCTTACCATTGGACAATTCATTGGGACACCTCACCACCTTTTACAGTAGGGACGCTTGTCCGTTTCTTTTTAACAATTTGAATGGTTAATTTTTCATTCATAATTATTTTTATCATTTTCTCTTCAATCATAGGCAACACTTGGCCTTGCCATGGAGATTCTTTTGTCCGAGGAGAATGGATGGGTAGAGCTTCAGCAAGGAGTTGGCCGCCTCATAAATGCTATTGTTGCTGTTATTGGTCCTGAACTTGCTCCAGGCAGCATTTTCTTTTCACGCTGCAAGGTATTGTTCTTCGGAGTTGTCAACCACCATAGAACTTTGTGTTTAAATCCTTTTGAAATGTTATTTATGGAGACATACAAATCTATTTGCTAAGTTTTTATAAGCTGAACTTATCATTGTTGTCCTTTCCGTTTGTTGTCTTTATTGTTATTACTTTGTACTTTATAGTAAATGATTGTGATTACGAACTTTTGATAAATTTTGTATCCAGTCCGTTGTTGCAGAGATAAGCTCCTGGCAAGAAACAGCAACAATGCTTGAGTATGTGATTCAATTTTTTTTTTTTTTTTCTTTTCTTTGTTCTTTCTTTAAAATTAGTCTCTCCAACTATTGGTTTCAATCCTTTGGGATGATTTCAGTTAAAACCTGTTTCTTATTATTTTTGAGCTTATAATCTCTCGCTTATTATTCTTACAGGAGTGTCCGCTTCACACAACAACTTGTTCTTTTTGCACCACAAGCTGTTTCCGTACACTCGCACGTGCAAACTCTTCTCCCGACCCTATCCTCAAGACAGGTTTTGTTCCTTTGATAATGAGATGAAGTCTTGATTGATATATCTTTGTTTCTTTTCTCTGATACTATTTGTTTTTTTTAAAAAAAAAAAAAAAAAAAAAAAATTGAACAGCCCACTTTAAGGCATCTTGCTGTCTCTACTCTTCGACATCTCATAGAAAAGGATCCAGTGAGTCCCAGATCTTTTGTTTTCCAACCAACTAATGAGCCTCATCCCAATGCTTCAGATCTTTGTACTGATACAATTTTTTACAGGTTTCCATGATCAATGAGCAAATTGAAGATAACTTGTTCCATATGCTGGATGAAGAAACTGACTCTGAGTATGTTTCATCCTGACTCTTGAGTATGTCAATATAACACTTGTGTTCCAATCATAAATCGGTGATCAAATTTCTAATGATTTTCTTTTCTTTTCTTTTTCTTTCTTTTGCCTTTTGGGTTAGAATTATATGTGTGTTGCTACCTTTGTTATCTTTGCATCTTGTGATGATTGCAGTAGAATGTTGTACTTGAACCTACATGTTGATATGCCTTTTTTTTTATATATATAAATAAAGATTAGGGTAAATAGTCGTTTTAAATGGAGATGCGGACATGTTGATATGCCTTTTGTCAACAATCTTTAACAGTAAGAACTCTTGTTCTTCTTTTCCAATCTACATCAGACTGTTAGAATATTTTTGTTAGTTAAGGAGATTTAAATCCAATTGCTTGAAGAGTTCAAATACCACTTGGTGAAGTGGTCGCAGGTTTGCACTCCGATCAAGGAATGAGGGTTGGGGATCAGGAACTTATTGGTCTTCAACCACGCCCTTCTAGGGAAATGGTTGTGGCGTTATGGGTCGGATAGAGATGCTTGGTGGAGAGCTGTGGTAGATGTGAAGTTTGGAAGTTTATGGGGAGGGTGGTGTTCTGTTGAGCCTGGAGGATCGTTTGGGGTAGGGTTATGGAAGAATATTAGGAAAGGGTGGGATACTTTCAAAGGCTTTACGAGATTTGAAGTGGGGGATGGGTCTAGGATTAGCTTTTGGCATGATTGGTGGTGTGGAGATTTAGCTCTCAAGATAGCGTTCCCGATCCTTTATAGTATTGCTTCTGCGAAGGATGCCTCAGTTGCGGATAACGTGGAGATGCTAGGTGGGTCCAACCAGTGGAATGTGAGTTTTTCGAGAGAGGCTCATGATTGGGAGGTGGATGCCTTTGCCTCCTTTTTCCAGGTGCTACATTCTACTAGAGTGAGAAGAGGGTCGGAAGATAGTTTATGGTGGAACTCTTACGTTCAAGGTCAAGTCTCTCTTTCTCTCCTTGGCATGCTCGGAAGGGAGGAGGTTCCCTTGGAAGAGTGTGTAGCGGACTCAAGCTCCTCCAAGGGCAGCGTTTTTTGCATGGTCGGCGGCTTGGGGGAAAATTCTGACCTTAGATAACCTCAGAAAGCGAAATGTGATTGTGGTAAATAGATGTTGGATGTGCAAAAAGAGTGAGGAGACGGTGGATCATCTTCTTCTTTATTGTGAGGTGGCGTCTGCTTTGTGGAGTGCCTTTTTTGGCCGTTTTGGGTTATCATGGGTAATGCCTGGTCGGGTTTTCGAGTTGTTAGCCTGTTGGTAGTCTGCAAGAAGAGGAGGGGGGGGGGGGGGGGGGGAGGAGTGCTGCAGTCTGAAAGATGGTGCCTAATTGCTTTTTTTGGTGTCTATGGAGAGAGAGAAATAATAGGTGCTTCGAGGATAAGGAGAGGTCTTTTGAGGACATTTTATCCTATTGTTTCCATACTCTGTATCTTTGGACTATAGCGTTTGTTTTCCCGGTTTCGATTAGCTATGATGATTTCCTTGTACGTTTTTCCCTTTCTAGTTAGGTGATCCTCCTTGTATAGTTCCAGTGTACTTTGGAGCGCCTTACGCTTTTAATAAAGTCAATTACATACTTATCAAAAAAAAAAAATCCAATTGCTTGAAAAGAGAATTCTGAAGTCTTGGTAAGTTGTTGGGTAAATGAAATGGCTGTCACACTGCCGTATACATATAAAGGCTTGAGAACTTAAAAGCCCTAGTCAATGTATACTATCCTGCATGTCTTGTAAACTTGTGAATCCAGGGTGGGCAGTTAAAGATTTCTGTATGGTGTTTACCATAGGACTGTTCTTGGGCAGATCCTGTACATGAGAGTGATCTTGGTTCTCAGATTCCTATTTTAGACGGTAGCCAGCTCCCAAATAATATGGACTATAAATTGTTTTGTTTGTTGTCTCACTGGTTCCTATTGTCGTTATTTTTGTATCATTGTTTTTACCCAGTATGAATACATATCATGTGCATGTTCCACTTTATTACCATGCCTTTTTTTGCCCCTGTTTTTTGGTATAGCATTCATTAGGCATTTTCAATTATGAAGGCTTGAACAATTGTTTCACTGGTTCCTATTGTCATTATTTTTGTATCATTGTTTTTACCCAGTATGAATACATATGGTGTGCATGTTCCACTTTCTCATCATACCTTTTTTTGTCCCCATTTAATGGTATAGCATTCATCAGGCATTTTCAGATATGAAGGCTTGAACAACTGAATTGCTTATTTATCGATTAATTTGTGCATTGGGAAATTATTGATTACCAAGCATCTTATAACCTTGAGGTTATTATGATGATAATTTGTTAGGATTGTGAAGCAATGAGGTTATGTATGCAGTCAGACTCTTTTGTAATATATTGCTGCTATCAAATTTCAGTGTCATTGGATATGACTAAACCTCAATGAAGGTGAGGAGGTCATGGATGGTAAAATATATGTAGTTGGTATTTAATGAGGTAACCTGTGAGGTTTAGCATAGTCTGAACAAGTTCATGTTGCTGGTTGCTAAGTATTCTCTCGCCATTGTTGTGAGAAACCCTACCTTCTTTTGGGTCTTGCCATTTGATATTAAATAGTTTGGTTATTCACATAGCCGGAAATCAAGTTTTGGACGCTTAAATCAATCTGAAGCTTGGTCTTTTAAGGAGACCAATCAGAGAAAGTTGGCTTGAAAAGATTGAGGAAATCAAAGACTAAGGGCTGTTATATGTAAATGATATTAGAATTTCATGGCTTAGAAGGGAAAGAAGCTCAACTTTAGAAGCAAAAAGTAGCATACCATCAGATAAATTGATACTTCTCTCCATGAGTCTAGGAATAGAAAATGAAAAAGTTACGTGTGAAGAAGCACAAGAAAAGATGCAGAAGCAGGGGAAAATATAGATACTGAATGTGAATAAAAAGGGTAGTAGCTGCCACAGTGTTTCTATGAGTCCTGTCAACAAAACTTTGTATGGAAGATCCAAAAATATGTAAAGAGAATCCTGAGGATTCTGCTCAGCCAATTCCTCTAGCTTATGTTGTTCCTATTTTAGTCATAGGCAACATAACTTATGTAACATTCACTTATGGTAACTAGTATCAACTTTCTGAAAGACAAGGTGGCGTGGGATATATAGCTCCTTATGAAGTTAGTTTGCTCAGCTTCCCGCATTCATATATTTTCTTGTGGAGTGTATGTAGGCATGCTTGACTTGAGACTAAGATATATATCTTTCTTTATTGTTCTTGCAGCCACTGTTCATTAGTTAGTATTGTTGGCTTGTCTTGCTGATCAATTTTTCTGTCATCGTTAGTTATATAAAACTACGTTATCTTTCAATCTATACACTGTAAAGGAGAGAGAAATGGCTGCCATGAAGCCATTGGAATGTACACGTAATGCTTTTCTATTGTAATTTTTGGGTTATAACTTCAGTCTAATCTTGTAGGATCGGGAATCTGGCACGTACAACAATTATGCGGTTGCTTTATGCATCATGTCCTTCACGTCCATCTCATTGGTTATCAATATGTCGTAACTTGGTAAAGCTCTTTTCCTAGTCCAAAGTGAGGGATTTTTCTTGCACCTGTTATTCAATGCTTTAACATTGTACAACCAAATAATGTGATCCATTTTGTTTAAAGAAAGAACCTAGAGATTTGAAACTTGAAGGAGAAAATTTGAGGTGAACTGTGTGAAATATCTAATGCCATCTTGAGATTAGTTTTGTTTTCTTATGATTTAAAAAATTTGTAAATTTGATTGATCACCCATTTTCCCAAATATAGTTTTTTGATGAAAACTATAGTTTATCCATTTGTAAAATCCAAATTATTTAGGCGAGAACTTATTTTATCATCATATGCATATTTTGAATCCATTTTATCTTTCATATTGTGAACATAGAGGTTTAGTGCTATCCTTTGTAGGCCTCTTTCTTCTCAGTTAAATGGGTTCTTAGATTGCTGGTTATGATATCTCAAAATGTGTTCATTAAGTGGTGAGAATCCCGATTTGGGTATTTAAATATGCACTTAATGATGCCTTCACTTGTGATGCGATGCATTGTTTTTAATGCATTTCCTAGCTAGGTAGATGTTTTTACACTTTTACATTATCTTGTAAATAATCTTACGTTTATATATTTTAATACTGAGGTTAAGGAATGTAAATGTTATAAAATATTTTGACTCCTCAAGGCAATAGAAAACTTGAGGTGTCTTTAAGATGGTAAAATATAGTTTTGCTATAGCAGCATGAGCACTAGTTAAATGAGCTGTTTAAACTTTTGTCCAGGTTCTTGCTATGTCAACAAGGATAACTGAAAATAATAAAAATGCAGTAAATGATCCTTCAAGTGATCAAGATGGTGGCACAAGGCTAAATGTTGGAGAAGATGATGAAAACATGGTTTCTAGTTCTGAAGGCTTGCCAGGACGAGGATATAGATTTGAGGCGTCCAGCATAATGCAAAATAGAGAGAAGCACCTCAGATATCGAACCAGAGTTTTTGCTGCTGAGTATGTGATGCCTTTCTTATACTTCTTTTCTTTATTCTTGAAATTACATTTCAATTCCTCTTACACGTCACACTCAAAGGCATCTTTGCATGCACATTCTACCTTATTTACAGTGCACTTGGTTTCTCTTAGAATGAAATGAAATGAATACATCTAGGTCAGGATTTGGAAGTTTCATTCATTTTCTATTTATTTTGTCATAGAAACCAATATCTATATTGGAAGATAATTCTGGAGCTTGAGTGAACATTAGGTCTGCCCTGGTCTCTATGCCACATAATCCAATTTCTTTGTTCCGTGGAAGTTGATTTTTACCCTTTAATTTATGGTAGTCTCATATATTCGGTTTTCTTGTATATACCTTCACTCCTAGAAACTAAATAAAATATTGGATTATAGATTAGCTGTTTCTGTGTAAATTGCAGTCATAGTAGTGCCAATATTTCTTAGTTTTGGATTATAGTTGATTCTCTTTTACTCCTCAAGGAATGTTTGTACAGTTCTTTGGTTGATAGTATGTCCTCAATTGTCCATGAAAGTTTAGGATGGTTTGAAGTTGATGCTTATACGGGACAGTTCACTTCCTTCTTTTTTTTTTTTTTTTTTTTTGTGAGAAATAATTCTTAGAGTAAAGTCCACTTAACTCCCTCGAACTACCACCCCAATGACAATCTACCCCTCAAACTATCAATTGCAACAATTTACCCCATAAACTACCAAAACAATGACAATGTACCCCAAATTTTAACAAAATGACAAAATTACCTTTGCTAAAATAAAAACAAAAATACTAAAATTTATTCTTTTTTCAAAATTTTAAGGGTATTTTTGTCTTATTGAAAATTCTATAGGGGTAATTTCGTCATTTTGCTAGCATTGGGGGGAGGGGGGGTACATTGTCATAATTGATAGTTTAGGGGGTAGATTGTTATTGGGGTGGTAGTTTGAGGGAGTTAAGTGAACTTTATCCTAATTCTTGGAAGCATAAATGGCCACAACCCAAATATACTGCCCATTACTGGGCAGGTAAAAATTTATGAATGAAGGGGCCAAATGAATAGTAAGTATATATTGAAGATAATTGCATCACGTACTTCTTTAAGAAATTTATGGTTATAAAACTCATTAGTCAAAGTTAAATAGTATGAATTTAAAATTTAAATAAAAATCAAAATTTCAGCATAAAACCTATATTCTATGGATGCCTTAAAGCAATTACAGTATGGATGTCTTAAAGATATACAATGTCTTAATGCGCATGTGATACCCTCCTTGAAGGGTTAAACCCCTCCCACCTTTCAAAGCATTAATTGTGACCTTAATTTCAACTCATGTATTGGCATGTGTGTATATAAATGTGTGTGTAGATATCTATATACCTTAAGGTTATCTAATTTTAGTTATTTGTTGGTACATAGGTGTTTGAGTCATCTACCCAGAGCTGTAGGAAAGGACCCAGCTCATTTTGACCTCTCTTTGGCAAGGAAAGAAGCTTCGAATAGACAGGTTTCTAGTGGCTGGCTAGTACTCCATGTACAAGAGTTAATATCACTTGCTTATCAGGTGCTTAATATGAACTCACACCATATTATTATGTTAGTTTGAAAAAGTCTCTGGCCTAGAAATTCATGTTAAGGTTGACATTTTTCATTATATTTTTTTGTCTCAGATAAGCACAATACAGTTTGAAAGCATGCGGCCAATTGGTGTGGGACTTCTGTGTACAATTATGGATAAGGTAAATGTGTGAAAATAGGGGATAAAGAATACTAGTTCTGCAATTTATCTTCTTCTTGGTTAACTCCATCGACTGGAGCAAATTTTTATCGTCTGTCGGTATTCTACAATTTGTCTAATTCAACATTTTTTAACTAGAGATTATATTTTGACATTGTGCTGCTACGGTGATGAGAAGTGACAACTCCTGTTAACTTGAGACATCATTAAAGAACTTCAGGATTTTGAAAATATAGACTTTAATCTCTATGCCACATGGAAGTGTCAGAGATGTGGGTTCTAGCAGTTACTGAAAAACAAACTATTCAGCAAACCTAATATGAATTACTTTAGAAAATCAAACTTAATAGTCACTCAATATTGTGGTTTTGATGCTAATCATCTGCTGCATATGTTTCTAGGGTCTTTCTGTCATTAAATGAATTTCGCCTAAGAAAGCCTATGAGGTGAAATTTTTTGGAGGCAACATAGATTGATTATTATTAACTTGACGTTTCAATGTTTCATGAGATTTTCCTTGGTTCTTTTTTCCCCCTCTAGCTAACTACTTTATGTATATCTGGGGACGCCTTACACTTTTTAATGATAACTTGATTGCTTATAAAAAAATAAAAATAAAAAATAAAAAAAAGTTTCATGAGATAAAAACAGCAAGTTAAGGACTAATATAATTCCAGGAAACTAGGTGGTACGAGTACTGAAATACTTTGCTATTTCTAGTGTGTTATAATTGCTAGGCAATTGGGTGTAAGGAAACATCTGGCTTTATCTAGGAGCGTAATTTCCATTTTGTTCTCTATTTTAGCTTTTTGCTGTAAATTTTGTATCTATCAAACATTAAATTGTTTGTCTTTGTGATTTTTGTATACAGTTTGAAATGATACCTGATCCTGAGCTTCCAGGACACCTTTTACTGGAACAGTATCAGGTATGTTGACAGGATTTTTTTTTTTTTTTTTTTACTTCTTGCATATTATTCCAATGCTCAACCACCTTAAATTATCAGACATGTTACTCATGGTTTCTTGGAGAGATTTTGGAGAGAATATTGTGTTATGTATTTAGTTGTATAATTTCTGAGCTTCATGATCTCATATTTATTGATGTTTTATGTAGGCCCAACTAGTATCTGCAGTTCGCACTGCCTTGGACACATCTGCTGGCCCTTTTCTATTGGAGGCTGGCTTGCAACTGGCTACCAAGGTTAAGAGTAAAGACTGTTTTTTGTTTTATTATTTTCCAATTGAATGAAAGTATATGAGATGCAATGACACATAAAAAAAAATCCAGATACTGACGAGCGGAATAATTAGTGGTGATCAAGTTGCAGTTAAACGCATATTTTCATTGATTTCACGCCCATTGAATGATTTTGAAGAACTTTATTATCCTTCATTTGCTGAATGGGTTTCATGCAAGGTAAATTAGTACCATTTTCTTCAGATTTGTTTATGTTGACCAAAGTCTCTGTATTTTTTTTTCTTTCTTTTTCCGATTTATATTATCTGAATAC
Source organism: Corylus avellana (assembly GCF_965113065.1). Taxonomy (NCBI): domain Eukaryota; kingdom Viridiplantae; phylum Streptophyta; class Magnoliopsida; order Fagales; family Betulaceae; genus Corylus; species Corylus avellana. The sequence continues at coordinate 24,345,226 of NC_142494.1, forward strand.
GGCTGTTCATTAAGATGAGTCTTGTTCTATTATCTTAATTGTAAACTAGATCAAGATAAGACTTTTCGCTGCTCATGCTTCTCTCAAGTGTTATACATATGCATTCTTGAGGAGACACCATAGTGGGATTCCAGATGAATATCTAGCATTGTTACCTTTGTTTGCAAAGAGTTCAAGTATACTGGGAAAGTACTGGATCCGGATTTTGAAGGATTACAGTTATATTTGCCTTTGTTTGCATCTGAAGAAGAATGTAAGCTTCCTCTTTCCTTTATCATAACATCTTTCACTTCAGAGAGACTAAAGTTTCATATAGATTAAACCTCTCTAATGTCTTTATGGCATACTTATTCAAGTTGCACTGCTTCTTACAGTGGAATCAGTTCCTTGATGGAATCCAATCACCTCTGGTTTCTTCAAAGTTGCAGCCTTGTTTGGAAGAATCCTGGCCAGTAATTTTACAAGCGCTTGCACTGGATGCAGTTCCTTCAAGTCTTGATGTGAATGAACATTCCAAAGCCCCTGTGGAGAATCTAGCACAAAGCTTAGTATCTGGATATAGCATGGTTGAATTGGAGTCGATAGAATTTCGGTTTCTATGGGGCTTTGCTCTACTTGTTCTTTTTCAGGGACAATATCTAACTCTTGGTGAATCTAAATTGTCATTGACTTGTGCTAAAGCAAAACATGGCGAAGACTCACCAATTGAAGAACTGGATTCTCCAGGCCTGAACTTGTATGAGATTGTGCTACCGGTTTTCCAGTGTCTCTCTGCTAAAAGATTTTTTAGCATGGGATTTCTTACTATGGATATTAGCAGAGAATTGTTACAGGTGCTGATCTTTCTCTGTTTGTTTTGTTCTTATAACTTGTGTAAAGAAGGGTGTGTTTTGCGCATCTAATGTGAACTGAATTGCCACGTGTAGCCTCATTGGAATTAATGTCTGAACTCATCATCTTGAATTAGGTCATTCTGAAATGACAATAATTGATGCAGTTGGTGGTAGTTGAAATGGTGGCACTTCATGAAATCGTAAACAGATCCCATGCCATTAATGTCTGTGGTAGCTGAAGTTTTCTTCAGCGGGCCCAATTTTTATGATAGATTTATTAGATCAAATGTTTTTTAACATATTATCGATAATATGTTCTTGAGACAACTAAACAATTACCTTTTTCTTTTAAATTTCTTTCTTTTAATGCATGCTTCTATTCAACATTCAAATCATTCTTTTAATCAATTCCTTAAGTGAGTTTATGAGTTTCTAAACTCATAGGAAAGAGTTTATGAAGGCATACACTTGGTTGCAACTGTACTATGATTTGAAAACATACTTTTGTATAATCCCAATTTCATATATTCTAAAATATGATGACATATTTTAAAACTGATTTATTCTGATCTTGATGTATTGATAAAACCTGAACTTCTCAAATTGGTTAACCGGTCTCTTTGACTCTCGTTGCAGTTAAAATCTTATAAATTAAGAAAAAGAGCCACTGCTCTAGGTCTCCACCCTCTCACATCAAGTTTTATCTGAAATTTTGATTCTATTTTTGAATTTTCTGCTTGTGCAAAGCATGTCGAAAACATGCCAACCGTGCTAAGCCTCTTCATGTTTTAATGTTGGGGTCATATTCATTGAGCTATGAATCCATGAGAAGTCAATAGGGATGAAATGTGTTTCCATTGAATTATACTGTAGATTTTTTCCTCAATACATAAGGGCGATATGGAACAGCAACAAGAAATTAGTCCCCTTTGGGTTTTCCACTGGCTACTTTGCGACCCTATATGTGTATCCCTTGGTTTAATCTCAATACTGGTGTAAGGTAGATACAAATATGTCATTCTGAATAATTAATTTATGTCTTTTGACTTCTGGCACTCATTTCTTTGTCTTTTGAAAGTGCAAATTCACCTGCTTTTTCCTCTCACTTCATGTTGCCTTTATTCAAACCATGTTTTACTTCAAATCCGACCCGGATGAATGGCTGCTTATGTGGGTGATGCTAGAATGATTTATCTCTTCGATGTTTAAATTAAGGGGTATATTCATAAGGGTGCTTAAGAAGCTTTTAATGGATGCAGGTTTTCTTATATTCCACAGACATGGATAATTCGTTTAACAGTCTTGCAATATCTGTTCTGTCACAGGTAAACATTAGCAGTTCTTTTGAGATACTATTTTGAAGTTAAGAAAAATAAGCAGCATTGATGTTGCAATATTACCAAAGCTTAGGCAAATAATGCACATCGTGGCTACATGACCAATTGGTTCAGAGTGTTTTCTCAAAAATCGCCATTTTTAGCTTTCAGAAATGATGATTTGGCCAGTAGCTAGTCCCACTGTAGCACCTTCCAGTTTCATTGTGTAAATCCAGTGCTCCATTACAATATTTTATTAAAATCTATATCCACTTTCCAGACTTAGTTCTTTTTATCAATTCTTATATGGGGATTTACGGAGAAGTTTGCTGCTGCTATGTAAGAGTTATGAAGCCTGTATGGATTCAATCTGATTAGTGCCCTAGAGTAATTTGCATCTCTATTATGAACTGGTATATAATTTTTTTTCTCTCATAACTGAGATTCACCTTTTCTCTTTGAGTTATTTGCATATATATGCCAGCTTGAATTTCAGGCAGAGATGCTGAATAGTTTGCTTCAAATTCTTACAACAGATTGTGCAAAACTGCCCTGAAGGTTTTCTTGAAACAGAAAATTTTGCTTATTTGGCAATGGAACTTTGTTTAGCTTATCTCTTTAAAATGTTTCGAAGGTAACCAACATACCATGAAGATCTGGTTTCGTTTTAGTTTTGAAAAAAAAAAAAAAAAAAAAAAAAACTGAAATTTATTCTTAGAAATATCCTTGGCTAACTAGTTCCAACGCTTTTGAGATTCAGTACCGATGCAACTTCACCAGATCAGCCAAACTGGGAAGGATTGATATCAACATTATTTTTTACTGCAAAGACACTATTGAAGCGTATCGAAACTAAGGTGGGTTTAGTGTGTCCACTATCAGGTACTTTTTATGCTTCTTTGATCATGGTGTCTTTGCTCCATCGAGTTTTTCTTTGAGGCATGGCAGATTCATGCTTTTCTAACATCTAGATATGCCTTGTCAGTCATTGTCGTAGATTGTCTCAACTTCTGAGTTCCTTCTTCTCATTTAGTTGCATTTCTTCAGTTGCAGAAGCAGCTGGAATCAGTGGTATTGGCGTTTCTTTTAATTGGTTACAAGTGCATTAGACAAGCCTCTACTGAATTATGCTTCTCAATAGTTGATGATTTTGTCAAATGCAGTAATTTTACATTGGAGAAACTTATCGGTGGTAAGTTTTGTGAAGTTGCAACTGATTTGGCAATACACCGTTTTCTTTGCTTTTTTAATTTTTTTTCCTAAGCTGGTTTTCTTTGCTTATTACCTATATATTCATTTTATCCTTGCCTGTCCAACTTTCATTAATTATTGCATAATTGTCAGATGATTTTAAGTCGCTATAATAATTATTCGAGTCTAAAAATGTTTTTTCTTTCCCCCCTGAGGTGCAGTAGGGGCTTTGCGTTTTTAGGGCTGTTATTGGGCTTCTATAGGTCTTAGTCCTGATTTTTTTCGGGCTTTAGGGTGTTTTTGTTTGGGTCTTTTGGGTCTCTTGTGGGGGCTCCTTGTGAGCTTAGGGTTTATTCTTGGGCGATTCTTGGCACTCGCTTTTTTCCTTGTGTAATTGTGTTGTGCCCTTTCGGGTTTTTTGATATATACATTTTTACTTATAAAAATAAAAATAAAAATAAAAAATAATAAAAAAAAAATCTGAATAAGATCGTATATTGGAATTATTTTACTCGATCGCAATTCAGGTCTATTAGTTATTATCTTTCTCAAGTATAGCTGAATTACTTATATTGCTTTAGCTTGTCTCATCAGAAATTATTTAACAGTTTAAAATTGTTGACTTTTATATATTGAATTTGGGATTTTATTTTTTGGATTCCAAATGGCCAGAAACAGCCGTCATGTTTCAGTAGGTATGGAGCATGCCACCAATCATTTTTTTGCTAGGATCCAACATGCCAATCAAACATGTGTAGATGCAACCAAAAGTTAGATTTGCACTTATACATGTTACAGTGCATCAGACTATTCTGATTGTTTGTTCTGGTGTGATTTACTAGTGGTTATCTGTAGCTGATAGAAATTGTGCTGCAGAAAATCCTGAACTTGGTGATGATGGTATTCTCCATCTGAGAGCAGTTCTTGGAACTTGTCTGAATATGGTTGCTAATTTGACTAAGGATTGCATTGATGGTATCCATCTACTGGAGAATAAAAGATCAACATTACGCAAACTACTGCAAATGAAACTTGTTTTCTGTGTTGAACAAACTATAACATTTGCCAAGCTGGTTCATGAAATTCAATGTCTTGGAAAGAGCAAAGGCAGTGATCCTATCTATTTTACTCTGTTCAAGTATTGCACTGAATGTATCCGAACATTACTTGCTGATTCAAACATACAGGTAAATAGATCACAATCCGTGAAACATCTAGGTGTTGTCATATGTATTACATAGATCAGAACGACGACTAATGGAAATTTCTTCTGCACAGGTTCAAGCAATTGGGTTACAAGTGCTAAAAAATATGGTACAGAAAGGCATGAACATCGAAGATAATACTTTTATAATATTTTTGGTTGGCGAGCATATTAGAGATATTTTCTCAATCACCCAAAAGATGTTGAAGGTCTTTTCTTTCTTTTTTTTCTTTTCTTTTCTTTTTTATGTTTCAATTTTCTCTCTGAATTAGAGATTGTAACCCTTTCTCTTGTTCAACTTCAGTGTTTTATCATTCTAATGGATTTGTTGTTTTCTATCAATGACAGAAACCTCTAACCAAAGAATCAGTAACTGTTGTCGGTGAGTGCTTGAGAATCTTAGTGCTTTTGCAGACAGTGTCCAAAGGCAGCGAATCTCAGAGAGGTTTTATGAATCTGCTTTTTGAAGCCATTGCCATGGTTCTCTTGGCATCAGAAGATGAATTGTCTCAGGTGATATATTTATATGTATAAGGGGTCTCAAAAATTGAAATTTTACACTTCTTTCATCATAACGTTTTTCTAATTATGTATAATAATCACAGGAAGGCAGGGACATAAGCAGCATCGCTGTAAAGCTTGTTTCTCATCTAGCTCAAATCCCTGCCTCAGCAGTTCATTTCAAGGATGTCTTGTTGTCAATGCCTCCGATGCACAGGCAGCAACTCCAGGTGCTCTTCATGCTATATCGTGTGTGTATATATATGGATTTTCTGATCCGAGGACCCAACCCAAATGTTGAACTGATTGAAATTGGAATCATATATATATATATTTATAAAATCCAGAAATATATAACTCATAACAAAATTTCAGGGTTTGACCTGATTTCAAATTGAAATCTGAGTTTCTAATTTCATCAATTGAAACCCTATAGTTCATATATGTTTCAATTTTAGCCCCTTTGTTAGTCTCTGTAATTGAGACAACACATCCAATGGATCAAATAATATATTTTCTCCTGTGCTCTGTCCCACCTCCCTTGCCTTTCGTCTCTGTTACCTCAATAGCAATCTCACATAACCCTTACAAAACACATCCAAAACACATCCTAATGACCAAATCTCAATAGAAAACCATGATATTCATCATACCCACCTCCAAGTCCCAATCATTTGCCCAAATTCCCCCACAAAACAAACTAAAAGTCCACCCCACATTTTCATTCTGATAATTCGCGGAAAGATTTGCAAACCAAATTTAATCCACAGCCCAAATTCCAAAAAACAACCGCTTAAGGTTAAAAAAATATATAAATATGGACAGATGATGGGGCTTGGTAAAATTGCCAATCCAAGTTGCTAATCCTCATCCAATGGCCAACGTCCCTCCTCTTCCCATCACAACAATGGACCATCCTGATTTGGGCATACGAACTCTGGCCCACTTGGATAGTTGATGGGGAGGCAGTTGTCATGGGGAAGGTGTTGTACAAGTCAGCAGTGATGAGCTTGGGAGAAGAGGAGTTGAGGGTGGAGATAAGCCAATAGGGTATAGAATGCAGCGTTATAAGTTGCCATGGTGATACTGGTGGGTGTGTTTAATAGCGGGGGTGAAGAAATTGCTGGGTTTTGGTGGTGGACGTGGGTTGGTGATTCCCATGGTGGTGATGGTGGCAGTAGTGTGAAATTACATCTGGTGGAAGAGATGACGTGTGAATGATTGGGAGAGGAGAGGCATCGAGGTGGGAGGTGGGGTGTTGGGGAGAGATCAATAGTGTGGCATAGGGGGTTCTGGTGCTGGCAGAGGATTTTATTTATTGATTGATTTCTATTTTTCTTATGTGTTTTTGGTTGATTAGGCATCAAACATGTATCCCTCGTGCAACTCATCTTGGACATCCATTAGTCTTAATTAGTGGAGACTAGCTGGGGGACTACTTTAACATTCACGAAATTATATGGTTTCAATTGATGAAATTTGAAAACGAGTGTCCAATTTGAAATTAGGGTGAAATCCCTTATTCTCTTTCTATTTGGGTTTCCCAATTTTTTTTGGAATATGTATCTATTCATGTATGTATGCCATAATTAACTTCACTAGCAAAAAGCATTATTAAAAACAAACTGCCTAGAATATTGTGATAGAGATGTAGTTTAAGAGTCATCAATGTTATCTTCTGGAGCTGTTAACTTGTAAATAATAGACTCGATTGCCCAATGCGTACTAAGGATCTTGCTATTTGACTGCCCATCTCTGCTTTCAGGGGGTTATCCGTGCTTCTGTAACACAAGATCATAATGCAACACAAATGAAACCTTTGGCGCCATTATTAGAGATAAAATTACCAGTGCCAGCTGATGGAAGTGGAGAGAAACATTTCCCACAATCGGCTACCACGATACACTCAGATAAGAATATCAGTGAAGAGGATGAAGATGATTCGGATGAAGATGATTGGGATGCGTTCCAGTCTTTTCCTGCATCTACAAATGCAGCTGTAAATGAGTCAAAAGTAGAGAGTGTTGCAAAAGAACCTGGCCTTGTTGAGAACCCTTCTTCGCTGGAAATTAATGCCAGGAGTGATGACTTTCAAGAAATCTCTACTTCTCAAGCTCCCAATAATGTGGAGATCAACAATGCAGATCATCAAGAGGCTGGTGAAGATGTCATATCTGATACCCCTGGCAGTCAGATGTCTCCGCAAAGTGATGCACCAAGCAACAGAAGGGGGATGCATGAAGTCCTTGATTTCCAAGCCACCAATAATGTCATCAAGCCATATGATGATCCACATCAGGAAAAGGAGGAGGAAGTGGTCCAAAGCCAAGAGCTTGAAGAAGCAGCAGTTTCGAGCGAAGAGAATGAACAAATATCATCTGACCTTCAACCTGCTGAAGTTGCAGAACGATTAGTCAAACTGAATGTTGTGGAGGATCACGAGGTGAGAAAGGAGAACCCAGACAACAAAATTGATCAGTTAATGTCGGAATCTTCTCTTCCTCTTGAAGAATTTACTGATAAAACTCATGGAGAAGGAAATCAATAGACACCACACAAAGCTGACGAAGATGCTCAAAAGAAAATGATTGCTGAATATAGAAGCAGTGACCACCAGCAAAAAAAGGTTGACAATTGGGGAATACCGAAAAGTGAAGAAGATAGTGCTAAACCATGATCATTCAGTGAGAGTGATAGTATTGTATGGAATGATTAAATTGTTCGATTGTGCATGGGTTTTTTTATTTCTCCAAGCACGGGGCAACTAATTTTGTGAGTCAAGCCTAAATAGAAGATTATCCATTTAATTCTGCCGTTATACTAATTTCACTACTCCATTTGCCTGCTTGTATATGCTTGACATTTCAAATGGTGCGGGGCGGCATGTGGGGTGCATGCACGAAGAAGGGAGGTAGGGGGCGACATGGGCGAAGGAGGGGTGTGTGGGCAAAGGTGACTAGAGGACCATAGATTTGGCTTACAAAACAAAGAAAAAAAAAAGGGTAAAAAGGAAAGCAAAGCTCAGCTCAGCTCATTCCTCCTCCCATAGTACTCACGAGGGAGGTGGGGAAGTCTCTCATTTGGGAGTTGAAGAACTCTCACGTAATGGAGAGGAGAGAGTTTTTCCCTCTAGAAGGGCTTTAGCTTTACTTTAATGAATTTAAAGTTGTTATATTTCTAATTTTTAAATGTGTGGATATTTGAATTACATCCATTGTATATTTGTATGCTCAAAAAATTTTGAGATGGGCGGCAAATGATATACCCGGCCATCGAAGGGTCTATAAAGCAGGTTTACCCTAGCCTAGAGTCCTTCGGGCCTGGCGACAGCTAAACGACCCATTGTCGAAGAGCCCTTGAGTCCCTCCTATCAAGTCTTAGCTGGCCTATCAAAGACATTAGGGCTAGCAGGCTGAAGAGAAGCATGTTGGCCTAGCCCAAGGACCTACCTTGTTCTAGGACCAGGATGCACCTAGTATATATTGAGAGTTGATATTAAAAAATATATATATATTGAGAGTTGATTTGACGGGGAAAATCATTCATTTAGTGATCAGTCGTATTTTCCATACACATTTGACATTTATAACTTATCTAAAGGAGTCCTCATTTTCTATGAAGCGCATTTTGTCATTTAAAATCCCAGTATATTTTGGATGCTTGAAGGCCCCGCTGATGGAAAAAATTATTCATTAATTTACCTATAGATTACACAAATAACCTTTATAGATGGCTTTTTTTTTTCTTTCTTAAAACATGCAGGCTTGAGAGTTGAGATGACTTTTATTTTTTATTTTTTTATTAAGGCTCTTTTTTTTGGACCTAAAATGTTTGTTTGGATTTTTTTTTTCTTCTTCTTATTTTTCAATGTTTGGTAAGACCAAAAATCATGGCCAAACTAAAAAATATTTTCGATTAACTAAAAAAATCTTCTTTAATTTTCGTAAAATGGTTTTTTTTTCTTTTTTTTCTAAAATCATAAACCATTTTCATGTTTAAGCTTTTCCTTCTTACACACATTCTTTCTTGCAGTTCATTCTCTGTTACTATAGGAGTTTGCCGGAATTTGCGGTGTGACCGGCTGACTGCGATCAGATCTCACCAGAATTCATCATCAATCGCCATCAATGGTTGTCGAAATCCACCAAGGTGTTTGTCGAAAGTTGCCCACCGTTTTCTGCGGTCACTGATTTTCTGTATAAGCCAAATGCAAAAATTTATTTTAGGAAAATCATCTTTTATGAATAAATAATTTCTTTGAAAATATTTTATAATAAAAAGAAAAATATTAGGGTACTAACTATTTTACTAACAGAGGCTTACTAAACTTATATGTAGCTCATTAATTGGTACTCGTTATATTTCTCTTGATTAATTGTTTTATTTTATTTTTTGTTTCTAATGAATGAAATACGCATATGTTTAATAAACCTAAATTTGTACAATAAACATTTTACACGGAAAGAAACAGTGTTAAAGGCGGAATCGGGCCTATGAGAAAGAACAAAACCTTGGGACCCAACCCGAGAATCCCTGCTTCAAGTCCAGCCCAGCCCGACCCATAATGATGGAAACCATCAAACCACTCTCTCTCTCTCTCTCTCTCTCTCCCCCTCGCGCTCGCTCTGGTTCTGGAAATCCAGAGCAAAGGTAGCAAACTCTATGATTGGCCAATTAAACCCTATAACTATTCTTTCTGATTATTAATTTATAAATTCTAATTTTTTCTAGAAAGGAGTTGCCGTATACGGTTTGAGGTGCGTCTTAGAGGCATGGAAGACAGAGCTAAGCTCCTGATACTATACGCAACTCAAACCGGTAACGCGCAGGACGCGGCGGAGCGTGTTGCTCGAGAAGCCGAGCGCCGAGGTTGCCCCGTGAACCCTCTTTCTATGGATGAATACGACGCCGTAAGTCTCCCACGTTGGGTTTCTTGAGTGTTTAGGATGAAAAAGAACAGAACATGTTGTTTCTGCTTTTGTTATTCTTCCCCCAAGTTTTGGTTTTAATTGATTGATTGAATTTAGTATTTTTCATTGAAAAAAAAACGTTTGTAACCTGTTATCTGAAACAATTCAAAAGCGTTACACATAAATGGGTAGCTAGATTCTTATTTTCAGTTTCATTGTGATCTCAAATACTAAAAAGTGGCGCTGATCATGTGGCATTGGGGTGTGGGTGTTGGTAGAAGAATCATCCCGCATACTGAGTTCGAGTCTCAGAGATTGGACCTTCTCGGTGAGCAATCTAAGTTGGAGAGTAAATTGCTATGGGGTGGATAATAGAAACAGCTGTGCTGGAAGGAAAGTTCATTTGACACTAAATAAATATAACTTACCTCACTGCAGATTATGGGGCTGTCATGCACATCATCCAAGTAGCATGGTGGCATTTTAGTGTGTCGATTTGTCAAACAGTGGAAATGTATGAGAAGCAATGTGCATTCGGGTTGCAAGCATGTTTCACAGATTCCACTCCTAAGTATATCGCTCCGCTGCTTGGCCCGCTTGGGGTTACATAAGTCCATTATTTTTTGTTTCTCCTTCTTGATAGGGGATGTAGTTGTAGAGAATCTGCTATTTACAAACTGAGTGGTTAAACTTCCATTGGCAAACAGCAACGAAGTAAGAATTACATGGAAAGAATACACAATTATCAAGGGGAATGAATGTTAATAAAATTCTTATTAAGCTGAAGACCCTCTCTAGCTCTGGGATTTGGCTATTGTGTTATCTAATCACTGTACTCCAAATAGGCTAATGTCTAAATCCTGAGGGCTCAACCCTATGGATCTCACCTTGATAGAGAAGCATTATTGTATGTTACATATGGTTCACTTTGTTAGTAAAGGAGGAGACTAATATTCGATCTTTGTTTTCATGTGCCATTAAATTATTGTCACAACCCTAGCTCTCCTTCTCTGTTGGCAAGATGCAGTTAGAGCTGAGATTGTAGCCTTTTAGTCGGCCTTAGTGAGAGGAAGGGGATGGAGATGAAATGTGTTGTAATTGAGGCTGAAACGATGGTCAATAGGGGAAGGAGTATTGAGTAAGGATCAGCAGCATTTGCACCTTGTGCATGTTGGTTTTGACATTTTGGGTGGAGTTTCAAAGGAGTCTTCTTATTTTTATTTATTTTCCCCTAGTGGAGAATCATTTCTATGTTTCCTGAATTCTCAGTATTGACTGTTATAAGAGATATGCATAATTTTCTGCTCTAAGTACTGAAACCCTGTGCCTTCTGTTGCTAAAACCATCACGACAATCACTATGATGCCTGAAAGCATTGCTTATCAGCATGTTACTTTTTTTTTTGATAAGTAAACTTATCAGCATGTTACTTGTTTATTGCCTCAGCGTTCCTTACCTCATGAAGACACTGTCATTTTTGTTGTTTCTACCACAGGCCAGGGAGATGCGCCAGACTCCATGAAGGTTGTATGGAATTGCTATGAACATTACATTTTTGTTTTGGGAGAGGCTCAGATGTCTATATTTGGGCCAACCCCTTGCCTTCTCTATTTTCTCTAATCTGCCCTCATATGTATGCAGGCCTTTTGGAGGTTTCTTCTGCAGAGAAATTTAAGTAAGCATTGGCTAGAAGGTGTTCGCTATGCTTTATTTGGCTTGGGAGATTCTGGTTACCAGAAATATAATGTAATTATTTCTAGAGTTCAAAATTGTTATTTAAAAACTAGATAAATGTTGACATCCATGGGTTTGCTATGCCGTTTATGTCATTAATCACTTTCCCATAAAAAGTAGGAAGTTTGTTAACCTCCTCTATTCTGCAGTATTTTTATAGAACTATATATGTCTAGTATTAATGTAACGATCCAAGGAAAAAATGCTAGCCATATTTGCGCTATCACCTATCACTCCAAAAGAACTAGTCAATTTAGAGTTTCTATGGAATCACTTATAAAGCACAATTTCACCTAATAAGTAAGCAATGTGTGACTTAGCACCCCATGAGTATCTTTATAAACTACATACTCAATGTGAGCTACTCATCTTCCCAATGTGGAACCATTGTGTTACAAGCTCCCCCTTAAACCCCTGACGTCCTCGTCAGGTCCACGTCATGCAGTTCTAACAATACTACAAGGCATTATTAGATGGCTTTGATATCATTTGTAACAACCTAGAAAAAAACACTAATCAGATATGCGCTATCACATCAAAACGACTAATCAATTTGGAGCTTATCTATAATTACTTATTAAGCCCAATTTCACCTAGTAAGTAAGCAATGTGGGGCTTAGTACCCATGAGTATCTTTATAAACCACACATTCTATGTAAGTTACTCATCTTCTAAATATGGGACTGGGGTGTCACAATTAACCTCTTCCTCTTTTGTTTTGCATTTCCATCACTCAAATTTAAAGCTCATATATTGATGTTGGGGCCGACTATCACATGGAAGAGTATGCTTTTTCCATCCAAAACCTCATAGCATAAAAGAAAAAAAAATGAAATTTCATATCTAAGCATGCCTCACAAGGGGATCATTATAAGGTTCTTTATGTTCCTATACCATCTTGTTAGAAAGATATATTTTTGATCTATGGTTTTGTAGCACAAGGGTTTATTCACATAACAGCAATATATGTTTTACAGGTCATACCAAAACTACATGCCTTTTTTATTATTCTTTGTTAAATTATCTTAATCTCTTGTTTAGCTGTCTGTCAAGTGGATTTTGTATCTATTGCTAAAATGTTTGTGTTTGTTCCAAAAATCATGTCCCTGTTGCATGCTTAAAAATTCTATTTAAATCATAAGTTGGTAACTTTTATGCTTGATGAAATAAAGTTTGTTTTTGTCAATTTTGATGGCTGCAGTTTGTTGCGAAGAAGCTTGACAAAAGACTTTCAGATCTTGGGGCAATGGCTATTATTGAAAAGGGTTTGGGAGATGACCAGCACCCATCAGGGTATGATTATGCTGGAACATGTTAATGAATATAATTTTGCTTAAACTGACAAAATGATTTATGACTCTCTTCATTGAATTTTCTGTATTCGTGTTCCTTTTTGGTTAATTCAGATGTAACAGAATCAATTGATTTACTTATCAAAAAAAAAAAAAAACAGAATCAATTGATTTAGACCAGCTAGCACCTGCTAATGCAGCATAACACATCTTGTATTTGATTAATTGAACTGGAACCTGATGCATGCTCCTGAATATGAACTGTTAAAATACATACGTACATTAAGTTTGCTAAAGATAGTCCTGTGTATCTGGGGTGCTTTACGCTTTTAATAATATTTCAATTATTTATAAAAAAATAAAATAAAAAAGTTTGCTCAAGATAGATTTTTGTTCAAAGGTATGAGGCTGCACTGGATCCATGGATGTCATCTTTGTGGAGTATGTTAAATCAAATCAATCATAAATTCTTCCCACAAGGTCCAGATTTTGTGATTCCAGATATGAAATTGATTGATCAACCAAAAGTTCAGATCACATATCATTGCAATGACGAGGTGGATCCTCAATTTCTTCCAAACTCAGGTAACTTGGTTGGTAGAGTTCTTTTCATAGTGAATGCACAATAATAACTAAGAAAGATCTTGTATACTAAGTTTGCGCCTCTCTACACTTTTCAATGAAATAAATTACGTATAAAAAAAAAAAAAAAAAAATCAATACTTTCCCTTCCTATACAATTTTTGTTTAGTTACCCTTTAGTGCTGTTCCATAATAGCTTCACGGAGAATAAATATCCCAACTGCTTATTTTACAGAAATCAGTTTTTGATGTGCCAGTCCAAAAGAAAGGATGAATAAGGATCAATTTGGTAGAGATATAGGGAGAAACATGATAGATGTTTACTTTTTGTTTGTTCATTGGTTTATTTTGTGCTGCTAACAAAGGCCTAAAATAGTAAAATCAAGCAAGAAAGTTATTATGCTGTGAATGACATATTTTTATCATCGTTAGTGCTAAATTGAGTAATTTTATTCGATGGCCCTACAACATTTATATTTAATTTTTATCTATATATATTTTGTTGTTCATGGTTTGCATAGTACAAGATGATGCTTTATACCAAAAATTGGTTAGTCCACCGATTCTTTTCTTTATTTTTATTTTTTTCCCTGTAGTGAGTGCAAACATTAGCCGAAATCTAAGCCTGTAAGTTTTACCCTCTGTGGCACAATTTTTACCTAAGAACTATAATTTGCAGATAATTTGTTAGGTGTTTCTCCTATATATTTCCTGTGTATCTGAGCAGCGCTTTTCGCACTTAATGATATTTCGATTATTTATAAAAAAAATTATTTTGCATATAATTGGATTTTTAACTGACATAAGTATAACAGATTTTCATTTTGGTTGTCTCAGATTTGAAATGGATTGAGATGCAAATTGAGAGGGCTCGCTCAATGTCTCCTGGAAAATTTAACCTGGACAAGAATAGGCCTCATTGCTTTCTCAAAATGGTATTGGTACCATGCTTTATTAGCACTTCAGAAAAAATAAATTGGCGTATTCGATTGATTCACAATTTCACTAACTGTTTACTGAATCAGTAAATATATATAGTGCAATGCATTATGCGTTGTGTTACTGTTTCTTTATGGTATTTTAAGTTTCAAATTTTCAATTCCTTACTTAAAATGGGAGAAGATGATGAAAGAAATCGCCCTCTATAATGTGCATTGCAAATGCCCTTTGGTATTGCTTACACTGCAAGTCAGTTCTGTTTGATGTATGAACTAGCCTGAAAATGCAATGGTTCTACGTTTGAATTGAAAGTCGATTTAGTTAAAATGCAGCCGGGGTAAAGGCAGGGTTACATTGAGGGTTTAGGGTTTGTTGTGGGGGTCTTCGCTTTTCTCTTTTTTGGGGTTTCTCTTTTTGTTTTTTTGGGGGTTTTTTTTTTTTTGTTGGCATTCTCTTGTGTACTTCCTATGTACTAGGATTGTGCCCCTCTACGCTTTTTGATATGCATAACATTACTTATCAAAAAAAGATTTAGTTAAATTGAAAGTAAACCATTTTAATTTGTTCCTGTATGGAAGGATCTAGAGAGAAGAAAAAAGTGTGGGAGAAAAAGGAAAATGCACAAAAGAAGATAGTCTCATTTTGTTTATGTATGATGAATATTTCAAAGTTTATTATAGTTTATCTTTTCAATGTTTGAACCTAGGTTAGGGGATTTCTTGTACTCCACATAGCGACTCCCTGAGCTGCTTACAGGAAGAAATAAGAGAAGAAAAAAAAAAGGAAATGGATGATTTCCACATAATTGTCCATATAAGATCATTCTATTTGTAAGCTAGTCATCTGCAAAGATATCTATATGCCCTTTAGATTTGGATCCTTTCCAATTTCGAGATACGGTTAATCTTTGCATCTTGCATTAACAATGATAATCTAGAGGTCTTGTTAGTCTCAATTGTCTTTGATTACTGCTGGTTTGAAATTTATGTTGTGGATGATTTGTGCTTTTTCAGAACTGGATTTAACTCTGGATTGCTTGTATATTTTCTTTGGACTTGTATGCTCTCTCTCCCTCCCCACCCCCCCCCCCCCCCCCACCCAGTATAAAGTTCTCTTGAATTCCTTAATTCCTTGGAATTGCTCATGTAGATAAAAAATCAGCCACTGACTAGAGCAGGATGTGAAAAGGATGTGCGCCACTTTGAGTTTGAATTTGTTTCATCTGTAAGTTGTTTACTGTATGTTCTTATCTGCGGACCAGTACTTGTCCCTTTTACGTTTGCACACAAAGCCCCTCATCACTTTGTGTACATAAATTATTACTCGATGTTAATAAAAATTCATCATTTTTCTTTTCTTTGAATCTTCAGGCTATTGAATATGAAGTTGGTGACATTCTTGAGGTTCTCCCCAGTCAGAATCCTGCTGCCATAGATGCTTTCATAGAGCGATGTAATTTGGACCCTGATGCATTCATTACTGTAAGCAGTTCTCTTGTTTATTGGCTGAACCTGTGTGATTCCTCATTTGCATGGTCCATGCACACAAGTTGATTTTGAGGCATAACTAATAACGTATTTGCGTAAGTATATACTAATAAATACACAGTCTTGACCCCTAGTATTTGTGGTTACAAGCATGGGTCTTGTTTTCATAAGTCGTCCATTCTTTAGTTAATGTTATGGAGTTTGAAGGTTCTTAATACTATCAATTAATATGCATATTTTTCACCCATCAACTCCATTATGAATCCTTGAATTTGCACTTACCTCTTCTGATTGATGCTTTTATGTGCTTTCTTTGTTCATTGTTTAATTTAACTTTTCGAATCTTTGGACTCATCTATCTTCATGTCATCAGCTTGACCAAAGTTTCCTTATTGCTTAAAAACAGTTGCTCTATAGGTTGCTCTATTCACAAGTTTTCATTGCTTAGTGTACATTTTCGTTTAGTATTTATCTATAAAGCTGCATATATTTTTTAATTGGCAATTTCATTTTCATAAATTAAGTGTAAAGGGCCGCAACCCTAGTACATAGGGAGTATACCACTCAGTGTTGTTGTGTGGAGGATTGTGCCTTCTTTTTTGTTAGTTATTTATTATTTTTCTTATCAATAAGAAAGTCAGCCTCCACACCTGAAAAAATAAACTGGTGTTGTACGTTTAGTGTTTGTTTCTTTGAAAACAAAACATTTCCAAAAAATGTACCAAAGAAGTTTCCTTAGTGGACCCCTAGAAAATGCCTTTTCAAATATGGATCCCACCAAAAATACTTCTCAACTTTATATCACATCAAAAACTTTTTCAAATAATTCCTACAGAATGCCTAGGAGTAAGCCAAACTTGGGAATCTCATATTCCTGGGAATCCTATCAGATTCCTAATCATCCCCCAACTTGAGAATCCAGATTCCTAGGCATCACATTCTGGAAATATGGATGCCGAGGAGAATGTTAGATTCCACAAATCAAATGCCTCTTTAGACCTAATGCACTACAGTTGTGCTGTTGGGCAACAATGGGAACACCAGGCTGAGATGGTTTGTGTGTGTGTATATTTGGTTTAGTGGTTGTAAAAAGATGAATTGTCCATATGTAATAAATTCAAATTACTGAACCATTATGACTTGAACAAGATAGTGGAAGTCGATGTCACTCTAAGGACATCAGCAAGCCTGAAAGGACGTACACAGACGGAGTTGATGCAGTTATTCATCAAAAAAGAGTTGACACAGTAGTACTCGATGAAACTTTATAGGTGTAACTTTTGTCTAAAGCAGATTGACAAAACGGGATCCTTGGACCATCCCTAAATTTTGGGCCAAGGCAATATGATTAAACATAGGAGACGTCTTGCTTGCTACAATGCCTTTTGCCTTTTGATTAATTGATGCATCATATGCATACATACTTCTTTAGTGTGTTTTATTTCTTTCGATCATATTATATCCATTTAGTTTGTGTCCTATATTGCAACCTTTTGATGCTGAAAATTTCTTGATCACAGGTTCATACTAGAGAGATAGATAATCACCTTCTTCATACTTGTACAACTGTCAAGGTCCCAATCAAGTTGAAAGCTTTCGTGGCATTGACAATGGATGTTGCATCAGCTTCCCCTCGACGCTATTTTTTTGAGGCAAGAACCCTGTATGTTTTAACACTTTTGGTCTTTTTTTGCCTTTTTAATTGGAAAGTTTGTTGAAACATTGCCACTGCCAGCTTATACTATATGTCATGTTTGGTTTCCTTCTTCATCCTATTGGGTATGCATATTGATCGTACTGCTCATCTATAAATGAGTTTTTATATGTATTACTTGATTCAGACTCCTAAAAAAGGAATTCAGAATTAGAACAAAAATTTTAAGTTGGTCTTGTGACTTATAAAATTGAACATCTTGCATGTAAATTTATAGAACAAAAGTTTCGTTTAACCTACAATTTTGTTGATTTTCTTTACTAGAAAGCTTGGTGTTCTCAAAAAAAGAAAAAGAAAGAAAAGAAAAGAAAGAAGAGGAAAACAAAACAAAAAAACAGAATATATATATATATATATGATTCACATGAAACACCTGATTGGACAGTTATGGCAGTTGGCTCGATTGTGCGTAGTGTGGTGTCTTTGGCGAGAGAGGAATGCTGGAACTTTGAAGATGTAGAGCCTTCAGTGACAGAGTTGTGGAAGTTTGTGATCTACACATTATATACCTGGATATCTGCCCATCACAGTCTGCTTGTCTCTAGTTTTGCAGATTTTTTGAGTTTTGTTCTTTTTCATTAGATTATGGATTCTCTTTATATGCTTCATGTATACTAGGGTTACGCCTCTTTGTACTTTATTAATGATAATGAAATTGCTTATAAAAAAACATCCTATTGGATTGGAATTTTAATAATGGTACAAATTTGGACTTATGACTAATAATTCCTTAAAACCTTTCCCTTTTTTGGAGGAAAGAAATCAAGCAAGTCATGTTTCATCCAAAAGATGGCTTATCCATGCTACAAAAATTCTACTGGTTGTTCTTGGAGATGCTTGTGCTTTTCTGTTAATCTTCCATACTGATAAAATCAATTTGGCAGGTCATGAGTTATTTTGCAACAGCTCCACATGAAAAGGAAAGACTTCAATATTTTGCTTCAGCTGAAGGAAGAGATGATCTATACCAATACAATCAGAAGGAACGAAGAACTATTCTTGAGGTGTTGTCAAGTGAATATGATTGATGCATTGCATGGTTCAATCCATTGTTAACATTTTTCTGTGTCACGCCATGGAATTTTTTTTGCTATTAATTATTGATTGAATCTGTTGAACAATGTATGAGATGTGAATAACATGTCGAAGATGTGGTATTTTTTGTCGAAAGCTTCGAAAATTTTATATCTTTTATAAGTGAGGGATTTTCGCCATTCTGTGGGGCTTTCGTGCAAGGGTTTTGAAGAGAGCTTTTGGCCTCATTTACAAGCCTTGAAGAAAGCCACTCTAATCAGGTGTCGGCCACTTGCTTGAATTTGGAAAATGTAGTAGAGAATTAAGAAGGTTATTTTGTTCCATTAACTATGATGCGAACAGCAGCAGAAGCGCTAGCCGTGGTAGAGTCAAGGGAAGGCTTCAGGTGATTATTTATGAAGCCCAAGTTGTTATCATGGAATGTGAGAGGGTGAATGAGGGAGACAAACACTTGAGAGTCAGAAATTTTCTTAGACAATGGAAGGTGAATATTATTTGTTTGCAGGAATCTAAGTTGGAGCTCATTTCCAGCATTGTTATGAGTAGTTTGTGGGGGTGTCAACATGTGGATTGGTGCTACTCAGCTTCTAGAAAGGCCTCTGGCGGTATCTTGCTTAAGATCGAAGTGTGTGTGGGGGATTTTTCTGTTGCTTGATTGTTTATAAACTTCGAAGATGGTTTCTCACACGGGGGGAGGGGTTATGGGTCTAATTCCAATTATGATAGCAGGTATTTATGGGAGGAATTGGCTGGCTTGCTTAGTTGGCTGAAATTTTGGAAAGCGAGGGATTTTTGGAAAGAATAAAGAGCATTACACATCAGCAGTCCCATGTAGATGCGATACAGCTGGTTTTTTTGCATACCATATTACTGTATTGTTTTGTTTCCTATAATGAAAGGAAAATGGTCACTTTAATTAGTTTTCTGTTTATCGTTTTATATGGGCTTTAAAGGAAGTCCTTTGAAACTTCTACTAGCTTGTTAAATCTAAACTGTCTATATACAATCTTCATAATTTTCTCTTTGTTTCTCTAACATGCTTCAGGCGAGATCAGTCTCTCTCTTTAATGAATTGATTTTCTTTGTAAAATAGGTATTAGAGGATTTTCCATCTGTTCAAATACCATTTGAATGGCTGGTGCAGTTGGTTCCTCCATTGAAAACCAGAGCTTTCTCCATATCTTCATCCCCTTCAGCTCACCCCAATCAAGTGCACTTAACTGTCAATGTAGTGTCGTGGACAACTCCTTTTAAAAGGAAGCGAAGTGGTCTCTGCTCAATGTGGCTAGCCCATCTTGATCCTGAACAAAGTATGGCATAAATGAGACTATCAAAGCATATTATTTATTAAGCAACCATGTATATTGCCTGTTAATATACTTAATCACTTATTCTGTCATGAACAGGCACTCATGTTCCAGCATGGTTTCAGAAAGGTACCCTTTATCCCCCACCACCATCGCTTCCACTCATTCTTATTGGACCCGGAACTGGTTGCGCACCTTTTCGCGGATTTGTGGAAGAAAGAGCAATACAAAGTGAATCTGGTGCAACTGCTCCAGTTATTTTCTTCTTTGGTTGCTGGAATGAGAATAATGACTTCCTATACAGAGACTTTTGGTTGTCGCATTCACAAAATGATGGGGTACTTTCGAAAGCTAAGGGTGGAGGTTTTTTTGTTGCTTTCTCAAGGGACCAGCCACAGAAGGTCTATGTGCAGCATAAGATGCGGGAAAATAGTCGGAGGATATGGAATTTACTGAGTGAGGGGGCTGCTATCTATGTTGCAGGTTCATCTACCAAAATGCCTTCCGACGTATTGTCTGCCTTTGAGGATATTGTATCCAAGGAAGGTGGGCTTCCAAAGGAATCTGCTGTGAGGTGGCTTAGGGCACTGGAAAAGGCTGGCAAGTACCGTGTTGAAGCTTGGTCTTGAGCCCGGCTTTATTCTTTATGTTATGGGAAAATAAAGTACCAGTTTTGCGGGGAATATTGTAGATTGAGTTTCTGTTTTTGTTTTATTGACATGTCCACACAAGGGAAGTGGGAAGGGGGATTCAAACTAGTGACCTCCGTTTCATGAGGCGTGGTCCATAGCTATCGCTTGGAGACAGATTGAGTTTCAATTTTAAATTTATACTAGAAGCAATTTAGCTTTGAGGTGATTGGATGCTTGAGAAAGCATCTCAGACAGTTGTAGAATATTGTACAATGACTTCAATTTTTTGCAAAAGTGCAGACTCATATTGCCATTGGTTAAGGCTTTGTATTGTCAATAAGAAAGAAAAAGAAAAAGAAAATGGAAGTGTATGAGTCCTACTGGCCTGGGTGCTATCTAATCATGTAACCTTGCTTGGTTTATGCGAAGATTTTAGAGGAAGTTTGTATTACGTTTTTGAATATGCCATTTGATTTCCACAAAAAGCAGAATGAGGATCCATGGCATGCAATTTCCTTTTTGATAGTTTAGATCATGCATCACGTATCTATAAGCAGGACAGGAGGACGTGGCCAAGAAGCAGCCAGCTGAATGCCCTCTTTCACTCCGCCTTTCTTTGCTGTATGAACAAGGTTAGTGAGGCTGTTTGCCATTGGCTTGAAAAAAGAAAGTGCCCGAAATTGTTGCAAGATTTGATTGATGGGTGAAAAAAGTGAAGAAAAAAAATTATTTTGTAGTGATTTTTTTATTTAAATATTAATAAAATGTGATTGGTGTAATATAAAAAGTAAGAATGTTAAAGTTGAATTTAAAAATAATTAGTATAGAGTTTATTTTTTGGGTCTATTGGCAACAGCCGGTATGTATGGGCAGTATGGGTTGTGTTCGTCATAGGTTTTGACTAATTGTTATTCATCACCATCGTACGCACTTCCAATTGATGACTGGCTATATTCTTTCAATTTGGCTTTTTTAATTATATGCAATTTGAACAACTCTAAGAAAAAAGAGTTGTAGGCCTACTTCTTTAGGGTAAGTAAGTTTTGCAGACCTCTTTGTGATATTGTTCGAATCGCACATAATTCAAATAGTTAATTATAAGGAATTTTGATCCTAAAAAGGCACATTGCATGTTCACTTTGAAAAAAGCAAATTTCACTTGAAGTTTTGTTTGTGTCAATAAGTTACATAGTAAAATTCTAAAAAAAAAAATTATTTTTTATTTTGTCAGAATAAGGTATAGTTAATTCAAAAGTGATTGGATGCGTCTAACCGATCCGAAAGGTGATTCGTGTCAAATTGACCCGGGTCCGATTATCCGACTCACCTTATCCTCAAGCACAAGCAGAGCATAAAACAAAAGCTTTAAAATGGCTCTCTTTCGGTTATCTGTATGTGTGTGAAATAACTGAAAGATGTTACCAATGGCGATTCAACCAAACCTAAATGTTTCTCTGAAGCCCATAGCGTTCCCATGCCAGAACTTCTTGGAGAAAGCCTCAATCTTTGCAAGGCCGCAATCACTCTCGCTCTCCCGGCTCAAACCACTGAATCTCCAGAGTCACAGTCACAGCACTAGAATCCTCAAACTATCGGCCACAGCCGCCGCTGAAGCAGCAGCACCAGTCACTGAAGACACTCTCACAGATGATAATTCCGCCTCCGAATCCCCTCCGGATAAGGAGGTCCCACCTCGCTCTCTCTCTCTCTCTCTCTCTCTCTCTCTCTCTCTCTCTCTCTCTCTGTGCGTGGTTAATGTTTTCTTTTTGGTGAATGTTTAGTTTCTGAGAAAATAGAGGAAACCAAACAGGAATTTTTTTTTTCTTTTGTTGGAGAAGGGAATTTTCAACATTGTGTGTGTGTGTGTGTGTGTGTGTGTTTATATATATAGCTTTTAGTTGGCTACTGAAATGTAGTGTGAAATGTGAAGAAGTTGTATTTTTTCGTCTGAATTTCTGTAACAAACCGAAAAATTTGTGAAAATTATATGTATTTTCTCTGGATGGATAAGAAATATTAGAAACACTATGATTAAAAGCTTTTCTGTGACACCCAATAATACAAAGAGCTAAGACTTGCACCCAGGTGAGAGCCTAATACAAGTATTTGGCACAAGTAAGCTGGGCTTCCTATTTTATAGAAGCCCATTAAAATTTGATCCTTTTGTTGCTCACATCTTCTCCACATCCAAAAAAACATCAGTCATTGAATTGCTTTATTTGTTTGATATTTGTAGAAGCTTGGGGTGGTTGTGAAGCCGGTGGAGAAACCGCGGCTTGTATTGAAGTTTATTTGGATGGAGAAGAACATTGGAATTGGACTCGACCAGTTGATACCCGGACATGGCACCATCCCGCTGAGTCCCTACTACTTTTGGCCGAGGAAAGATGCTTGGGAGGAGCTCAAGGTGTTACTTGAAAGCAAGCCCTGGATATCTCAAAAGCAGATCATCATTCTTCTCAATCAGGCTACGGACATCATCAATTTGTGGCAGCAGAGCGGTGGCAATCTGGCGTAAGCTTTCAATGTAAATTTCTTGTGGATCTTCAACATATTATGTTATATATTTTTATTCCTCATGAATGTTAGGCTTTTGCTGTTGTAACTTCTGTGTTAGAGTTATTTTCGAACTACTTATATGCTTCTTGCTAAATTAAATGGAACTGGGTTTCAATTAGTCATTTACATTAGTATGGAGTTTTTGAGCTGTATAGAGTTCATTTGCATCGGAAATCGCATGACAGGGTGCGCTTGATGATGCAATCTAACTTGTAATCTCTTTAGAATTAGTACAGTGGATGAACTCTTAGCCATACACACTAATCGTGAGTTCATTTACCTAGCTAAGCTTTTGCTGGGAGAAGAGAGTATTCTTATAGGAAGAGCTTCTTAGTTTAACAACCAGAACCAGAACCTCTACCACATCTGCCACCATGTCGTCTCTAGCGTCTCCAACCTTCAGAATTTCTTTCTGTCACCATATCTATTTGCGGCAGTTTTAGCCTCAATATCTCGCTGCACTCCATTTTCTCTTCCAAATTTGCAATTTCTGCAGTTCAGCTCTAAACATCATGTTGCTTGAAGATGTGTGCTTTAGAAGCCTTCAGCTTGGCTTTTAGAACTCCAATCTCTTAATGAGCACTAGTAAAGATCTCATCAGTAACACAGATCCTACTCCATCAATCTCTAATCTTACTCCTTTCCCCCCCTCACTTTATCTCTGTTCACAAAAGTTAACACATTCTTTCATATATTCTGTTGACATTCCGTTGATATTAAAAAAAAAAAAAAAAAAAAAAAAAAGAAGAGAGAAAATAAATGATGAAGGAGAAAGTTCAACCAAATATTCTGCACGCCCAAGAATTTTCAAATTCATTTCCAATGCTATATCACGGTATGGAATTTACATATTATTTTTCTACAGTAAAAATCAACAAATATCAAAACTGACCCATATACTTTCACTAAGCTTTGATGAAGCTTTAGTAATAAAATGGAAAGTTCTCCCTTCTCTAATTACTTATATTGTCCTCACTGATGCCATCTTCTCAATGTTTGCTTTCGGTGCGTTAAGTGCTCTACAAAAATTGCGAACTGGTGCTTTCCTACCTAGATTGTCTTTCCATGGGATACACAATGGGATCAGCTTGAGATTTCTGCAGAATGCAAGTCATGGGGCATGTTGCCTTTGCTTAATTTGAAGGCAACTTCCTCTCCCTGAAAATGTCATCTTCTGATTCTGAACTTGAAGCAGATAGTTTCCTTTCTATTCATGCTTTATTTTTGCTCTCTTCAATTCTATTTGTGCTATGGTTGTTTCTGTCGATTTGTTTGCATCTGGTTCTGAACTGAAATTGTCAATGGGATGGATCTTCTCAAAACTCAGTCTATTGTTTGAGTGCTTAATCTCCCTTGAAGCTGCATATCAATCAGTTTGGAATTTAGGTGTAGTTGACTCATTGGACTTGGATATAGTTCCTTGTCGATGAGTAGAACCACTATAATTATCTGGATCATTGTCTCCCGATTCAGACCGGGAGAGTTCAATAGCTGCTCTTGCAGCTGCTGCTGCATATGCTGCAGCGTCAAAAGCCTCTTGAGCAGCAGCAGCTACATTTCTGTATTTCTTCCTTGCTTTTATAGATTCAGACAACCTCTCATCCTCAATTATCTCTTCTGCAGGTGATTCATGACGATCACCTGTAAGCTGTGTACCTTCCAAGTTTGCTGATTTGTTAGGTTCAAACTGCTTTTGCTTCTGGTTGACATCCAGTTTCTCCTGCATTTATCAGTTGAAAATTTATTATCAAAACTCTATTTGTGCAAGTTGTGGTCATTATGTAATTTACAAAATTTCCTACCTCGGCAATCACAGGAGCATCTTCCTCTAAATACAGAGCGACTCCAATCTCAGAAGCAATACCCTTTAGCACTTTCAATCTGATTTCCAAGCTTGGTTGTTGTGCCGAAAACTTTTGTATCATCTAGAGAATCCCAAGACACGGGTGTTGTAAGAGAAATATTTCGGCAATGACAGACTTAAACTATCCCACTCTTTACCTTAGGATTCACTCTGCATTTGTTGCGTAGCTCAACAGCACAATCAGCAAAATCTTTCCCAAATCTTGAAGTGAGCATTTGACGGATCTTTTGCAGCTCTGGGAATTCTCCACACCTTGAAGCTGCAAAGATCAGGCCTGATATCCCCTCCTTGAGCTCATCATGACATTCCCTGTATAAACACGAGTATACATGTAAATCAGTACTACGAAGAATAAAGAAGGGAAATTAGATTCCAATAACTATATAGCAGTATGAAACTATACAGTACTTGAACTTCAAAGTACTTTGAGCAACTAACTTGTTTTCAAGTAGCACAGCCCTTTCTATTAAGAGATCACAGTAGTTTTCTATCATCGCAAACGCATCCAACATGTTTTGCTCCTTTATCACATGCTCAACCTGTTGGGAGATCCATTGAAACTCATCAATCATCATGCATATGGATGGAGAGAGAGAGAGAGAGAGAGAGAGAAATTACACGAAGGAGAGCTCTTTCTTGGTGACCAAGTTTAAGGAGTTCAATGACATCAGATTGGGCATGGGAGCAGCGGACTTGGCGCTGGTTCTTGAGGATGGAAATCCTGGAGATGGCAAGTTTGGCAAGGTTTTTGAGTTTGGAGGTCTTGGAATTCCTGCCAAGCAAAGCATCCAGTTTCCTACCCATATTTGCTCCCCTGCTTATGCTGCTGCCAAGGAACTGATTATATAATTTTAAAATGTGACAATGCTGCCCTGTAGCTTGGATCCAAATAAGAAAAAGAGCTTTCACCCTTTTATTGTCAACTGATTGGAATTGGCCTCTGTCCCAAATATGGTCGTTTCTCTTCAACACGCCATCGCCAAGCATGGCCAGTTCTTGGTATTTGGACCCAGAAACTTGTTGACCTCTTCTCCTCGCCTGGAGGCTGAGAAAAGGTAAGAGTACCAAAACGACCGTTGTTTACTGTTGGTTTAGGAAAAGACTATTCCACCCTTACAAATATCATTTTTCCACCGACTTCGGGACCAAATTATGAAATTTTCATGTTATTAAATTGGGTAGGGATGAACCTCCAGCATCTGGCTAGTTTATTAAAAGAACTGAAACTAAATCATATTATCTGCTATGTGATTTCTTCCAATTTGATTGAATCTTTCGTAGTAAAAAATATATTAAGTTAAATAATAATAAATAAACAAAATAAAAGCCAAAAATAAAAATGATATTCCATAAACCAAGACAAAGGCACAGAAAATGACTGCTACATTGGGCAAGTGGCTTTATTAAACAAACGCTATTCGGCTGCAGCCATGACCAGCCCACGTAGGAGGATTCTGTTGACATTCCCGCAATCCCGCTTGAGGAAGATTCAGTTGACATTCCAGAAGAAAGTGGAAATGTAGCCCTGAAAACCGAAGCCAAGCCCACACGGAACCGGAAGATCTGATTGGTCACCCACCCACACCCCACGAATTGACGTATCTCTAATGTTGGTACTTGGGCAATGGTCACTGCAGCCATGGCCCACGTTTCTAAATGCAAGGAGATGAAAGTCAAACCATCATGGTCCTACCATTCCTACGTATAATTGTGCAAAAAGTAACAACAGATAAAAAAACAAATAATTTACATAATTCGATGAATTATGCTTATTTCCACAGGTAATGAGAGATTGAGAGTGAGTTCACCAACTCTATTTGATTGGATATTATGCTGAGAAGTTGGGTTATATTTATTAATTATGGTTATGATTAATTGGATATTAATTGTCATGAATCTAGTTGTGAGTGTGTATAATTAATATAATTTATGCTTATAAGATATGAAATTGTATTAATCAGGTTATATTAAGTATTTGGGTCAATTTAACCTATTTATATTAAATAGGTCAAAACAAGTTGAAATGGGTCATGTTCAGGTTAACCCAATATAATATGTTTATTAAACGGGTTATGTAGGTTGTGTCGTGTCGCATGGTAAAGTATGATTTTTCCCCTTTTTTTCCTACCATAACTCATAACCTTTTTTTTTTTTTTTTTTACCAGCCTCATTCCACATTACCTGCCACCTGGTCAAGGGCCTTCCTTAGCCGTTTGGGCTGTTTAGAGAGCTTTTACCATGCAAGTGTCATGACACCATAATTAAGTGTGCATTTCTTAAACAAAAAATACAATTTTACACTAAATTGTAAAAAATTGGTTGTTTTAAAAATTGTAATTTAAAATCGCTGATTTTATGTGTTTCTAAATAGCAAGAAAATACTTTTTTTAAAAAGGCAAAATTTTAAAGGTTAAACTATAATTTTAAATGTTATACTACAATTTTACCAAATAATTTAACTGTATTTTTAAAATTCATGTTTTCAAATTACACATTTTAAAATTACTATTTTTGATCACTTTTTAAAATGGTAAATCCTAGACGGATGCTTAACATTTTTAGGATGCATTGGTGAGTACACCGGTCTTTGATCGATATTTTATAAAATAAAATGAAATAACTCGCTTTTTAACTTTTTGTTTATGTTTCTTTTCTTCTTCTCTTACAGAAAATATTAACATAGATTACCAACAAAGCCGCATCATAAGCTTTCGTAGCTTCGATTGAGATTTTCACTCAACCTATTAGAGAAATTTAGAACGAGTGCCGATCCAACTACGTTAAGAACTTCCCAGCAAAATTTCAGACTCTTATAATGCTGATCATCTGTGCATGGAGATGCGAAGGTGTTTTAGATGTCTTATCGCTACCTAAAAGATAGACAAATCTGCTGGCCAGGAAAAAAGAAACAATTATTCCCATATTCCAACACAAAATTATGTAATATGGAAATGAATATATGAAAAAGATATCTGGAAATGCTATGAATTCAGAGGATGAAAAGAGGGACATGAACATCTTGACAGCGTCTCTGCTCCAAAGACTCCACAGGACAAATAGGTGGAATAAGACATCGAAAGATAAAACAATATCAACCAACAAGGCAGAGAAGTCTGACATAAAAAAAGATAAGGAGAAATAAGAAATAACGACCACTTTGATCAGTCCTCAAACTCATGCATGTGATCCAAAAGATAGTTGGCTGCCAGCTCCTCGTTCTTGTTGCATGCAAAGAAGACCTCCAATACTAGGGCTCGATCAAAGCCCATTGCTTCAAGCTGCGAAAAAATTGCAAGTTAGGAAAGACCTATATGAATACTCCAAGCTTCACATGAATTCCTCACACAACTTGGCCTATTAAACTAAACAGTCTTACCTTAAAAAAAAAACAAAAAGATGAACAAAAGAAAATCATAAGCTTTTCCGACATGCATAGACAACAATAAGATCATACACTGGAAAAACGTTGGACACCACACATTTGTGTTGAACTTGTCCCATATTGCTCACAAATAATCTAGTCACATTTTCTCGAACATTTCAAGGCTACAGGGTACCAAGGAAATCAACCATATCAGTTCATTTAGAGACTTTAGTATAGAAAAAGTTCATATTCAAAAAAGAAAAAAGGAGGTAAGACTGTAGTGTATGGGAAACCCTTCAAGTGCGTATAATATAATTTCATAGTGTTGACAAAGAATGATAGAGTTAACAGGTTTTAATGTTTTATCATGATTATACAATACATTTATTAGAGAAGGAATACATAAGCTAAAATTTGACAAGAGTTTCAAGGCATGAGGCCAATGTTCCCTAACTGATTCCACTCTTCAAGTGCAAAGACAACTGACAATTAAATTGAAAAGCGAAATAAGAGACAAGAGCTGACAAACTTACACGTTCAATGGCCTGACGCTCCTCGGGGGTGACAGTCACAGCCTGCGGCATTGCTGAAGCCCCCTGACCCAGTAGGTTCCTGATTATACATTAATATGTAAATAAGCATCCGTGCATTCAACATTAGATATATACAGACGGCAAGTGATAATGCATCATATTCATCTCACCCTTCCCCTTCAACAGGTTCATTTATTAGGCGTAAGAAGTCAGCCTGATGCTCTTGAATCAGGCGCATTAGGTGTGGATTTTGCTTTCCTAGCTCCTGAAGCATAGGCTGCAGTGGAAAAGGATGTCAGTATAAATCAATGTTAACCCACAAGTTATTGGAATGACCAAATTGACAACAAATAGAAGTAGACAGGATTAGAGTACCTGCAATATTTGGGGGTTTGCTTGCACCATAGCTCGCAAGGCTTGGAACTGAATATAGAATAGAATGCTTTAGAAACCTCAACAAGTTAGCAAACAATAAGCCAAAAAGAGCTTTCTTCAAGAGGTTGGGCTGGTTCCTTTTCGGCGCCTGCCTTTTATTTAGATGTTGGGGCAAGGCAAGGCGTAGGAAAGTATAGGTTGGCTTCCAGCTCTATCTCAGGCTCTCTAGGGGGTGGGGTCCTGGAGCTAGCTACTCATTGCTGTGTAGCCCCAACCCAAGATTAAAAAACGAAAATCATAGATAAGATACCTGTTGGCTGTCACGCAAGAAATCCAAGGTGCCTGCACCGGCATTTGAACCCATGGTAGGAAGGCCCTGATTCAGGAAGATTTGAAATCCATTACTACACAATTATAGTAAAGTTCATAAGCTAATGATAAAAGGTTATCTACCTGTGGAAACAGATCTAGGGGGTTCGCATTGGGCCCACTAGCAGGCACTGCTGGCTGTGGAGCCTGGGCTGGAGTTACTGCCTGCCCACTAGAAGGAGCTCGAGCAACTGGAGGAACTTCTGCTTGCTCGGGAATGCCCTGAAATAAATTGATTTTCATCTCAATCTGATGATATGAACCAAAGAGAACGTGCTTAAATCCAACATACAGCAAAATAAAAAGAGAATAGTAAAATGAACATCACGTTTATCTCAACATGAAAATAGTTTCCATATGATCATGCTTATCTCATTGTAAAGACCATATTTTTCACATGAGCAACATGGATTTTATTTAGGATCAGTACAAATCCACAGAAGACAAGGTGCGTCTGGTTGGATATGAACAGGTACAAAATTCAACTGAAATCCAGAGAGTTCCCCAGTTGACAGGATTGTTTGGCTTTGAACATCCAAAGATTAAGTTCCCCATTTTCCATCCAATTGTCCAAATCTCATTGGTATCTCAATTAAAATTCGGTTGTTTGAATTTACCATTTGAAAAATCCTGTCCTAAAATTTTTCCTCTTCTACTCGCATAACATCTAAGCACGACAAACTACCCCACAAAAAGGTGGCCCCAAAGATTCTCTTAGTATTCAATATCATTAAGTAATCTCAACCTACACTGAAGGATGTAAAAATCTGCATATTCTGTATTAATTGCCCAAAAATTATTGAACAAATATGTGAATGTTAAAATAAATGTGTTAATCTGTGATCTTTGTTTTAATATTTATGTGAAGTGAGATTGAGTAGAAAAAAGATGTAAATGAATGAAATCTAATTGGTTAGGGCCTTAGGGTTATTAAAGTAAACTTCTAGGCCTTTGTTTTTTTTTTTTTAATAAGTAAACACAATTCATTATAAAGGCAAAAGGCATAACCCAAGCACACAGAAAATATACAACTAGTAAAAGAAAAAAATCAAGAAAACATAGAAGCTAGAAATGTTTAACTCCAAGGCAACTGTCTAGTGATAGAGAGTCTAAAACAAAGCATCCTTAAGTTCCTCTACCATCCGTGCACACTATCTTAAAAGCTTCGATCATTTCTTTCCCTCCAACATAAGGCAAGACAGAACCATCTTCCATATAATATTGTTCCGATTTCTACCAAAAAACCCTATTCAGCAAGCAAAAATATCTACCACTCGAGGAGGTATAACCCACAGCAACCCTACAAGGCTAAAGATGGTATTCCATAGGTATACAATAAGTACACAAAAGAAAATACCTAGCTAGCTAGATATATATGTGGGGGGGCACGACGCAGGACATTCTAAGTCAACAACTATTTCACTTCCATTACACACAAGTAACACCGTTAACACTATGCAGTGTAAATTGACCAATCCTGAAATTGGTATACTGAAACTACCATAAGCCTATAGTTAAATGAGTTGACAAACATGTATAGCTTGAGGAAAAAAAAAATCATTTCCAGCTGACAATCTAGATCCAGCCAAATGGTTAACTAATAAGAATAATGAAGCCAAAGACTGGAAAAAGCTTACAGAATACAGATATTCAACAGCTCTTTCAGGGTTATTAAAGGCAGCACGTAAAGCACGGACAACGGTGTCCCGGTCCCAGCTCCCCCCACCCATGTCTAGAATCTGCTGAATGGTAGCCTCAAAAGTTGTTCCTGCAACAAGATTTGATGCTGCTTGGCCATAGACATCTGATTCTGAACTGCATAAACCCAAAATAAGAAAAAATAACTAAAAGAATACAGTCAGAGAAATATCACATAATTCAACCTCGCATTAATTACATAAAAATTATACAAGGGCATTACAGTTTTCTAGACATACAATCTAAAAAGAACGAAATGTTAAAACACATGGTCTTAACTTTCAAGCATGGGACTTATATTCAAAAAATGTGATCATCAGTACTCACGAAGCAGGAGGGGCAGCAACAGTAGTGGGCTCAGGGGTAGACTGGGGCCTACACAATTCAAAAATAAGAGAAGCAGAAAAGTTAGTAAAGCAGTCAGAAGTGTACACATTCAGTACAAGAACTTCAAGCTGATATCAAGCCTCTGAGAAGAGGGTGGATATGAACTCACGGTGCTGCAGTTGAGGGAGGAGGTTGAGATGTTGGTATTGGTGTCGGTGTTGGTGTTGGTGTTGGTGTTGGTGTTGGTGTTGATTGTGTCGAGGTAGGAGGTGATGAACTTGCAGGTTTGGCCTACACATGTATTAGATCAACTTCAAATGGCAATCATAACCACAACCACTAAGCAGAAATCATCCACACTTACCTGGCTTGTGGGAGCAGTTGTACTTGAGGCTCCACTTGATGAGACCTTATTCTACAATTATTTCAACATTGCATACATTAGTACAAACACTAATTCAACTAGCATGCTTAATGTGTACTTGGGAGCATCTTATGCTTTTAATGATATCTCAACTACTTATAAAAAATAAAAATAAAAGTTTTGATAAGCAATCGAGATATCATTAAAACCTTAAGGCGCCCCCTGCTACATGAGAAGCCACCTAGATAGTAGGGGCAAAAAGAAAAAAAAAATCATGATAACTAATCGCCAAAGAAGAAACAAAAGCAGATGTCAAAAAAAAACATGCTTAATGTCTAACTCCAGCAGGGACTGCTGGAGATGCTCTAAAGGAAGTAACTTTAAGAGCCTCTAAGAGACCTGCAGAACTTTTTGTACATCATCTCTTGCAAGATAGAAAACCGCCATCATCAAAGTAATAAGAAAAACGAAAAGAGTGGAAGTGAATAAATAAGAAATTTCTCCACAAAAGTGATGTTTCCAGTTTTAGAAACTAAATATTAGTAAATCTAGGGGTACAAATGGCTCTCAAGCACAAGTTCAGAAGTGGGAAACCTGAGATCAACCTCTTCATGCAGAAAGATGTTGATGTGTAAGACCACATCCAAGCCCTCCTGAAACCCCACCTAAGTGGGATCAGCACCGGATAATGACTCTTTATCTATGGACATAAACTATACCTGCTTTAAATATAATAGTTGATTATTTTGTGAAAGGATTCCTATGAAAGGTTTTATTAACTCCTAATTCATGTCAATTACACCTTGTTGCAAGAATTGTTAATTCATGAGTCATAGGGTCGGACTTATGTCACTACAAACAGAGACTAAAGCAAGTGTTGAATTCAGTGCTTGTGTCTGTTGCAGAACAGTCCCATCCCAAATGGGGAAAATTTATATATATATATATATATATATATATATATATATATATATATATATATATATAATGAGGTAGGGACCAACATAAGAATAAACAGTGAAGAATCTGTATGCCTAATAACAAAAGCTCTGCCTAGATTATATACAATGAGGCATCATTTATACAGCCAGCCCCAAACCAGGAGAGAAGGTTGTAATTAAGTAGGCAAAACAGACTTAAACGACAGAAAAGACATGATAGCTAAGGATTTAATAAAGCACATGGATCTAGCAAAAACCAAATCCAACCCCAAGTAGTCTTTTTTCTTTTTCATATTTATCCTAAAAAATTGGAGCCTAAGAGTTATCCTAACCACATTCCAAAGTTTGATTCTATCGTACACGGCTCTGTTGAGTTGATAAGTTCTATAATGTAGCATAGAATCATATTGGTTGGTTCCTTAGAAACACATAAAACAATTTCATACGTGAGAAGATTTGAGAAAGATAATTTCATGGCAATCATTTCACCTGCAATCAAGTGGATCTTACATGAAAACAATTGTCTTACTTCCATTTTCTATTCCTTTTACCTCTATCTTCTAATGTGATTTCTAAACCACCACCACCCGAAAATAAAAAAATAAAAAGGTCCCACGATGAAGAGAGGTGAGACACTAGGGAATAAAGGTTTTGAGTTTACAAATTTTTATCATCATGGAAGCAGCAGAATTTGCTCAGTTTCCAACTTTAAAGTCTCATACTTACTTTTGTCCCCCTTAATAACAAATTATTACAAACTATGAGATAATGCTTTCTCAATATGTTAAATAATAACTCTTCACATTCCTTTCCTTCCTTTCATTTCTAAAATAAGAAAAATACACTCCATAGGAGATAACCAAATTCACCTTGGTCAACATGATGACAACAAAACTATTCTCAGCAACTTTATTTTCTTCCAGCGTTGTGGCATCCTGAAGAACTTTCCCCTGATGAATAAGCATCTGTTGTGAGGCAGGGTAAACATCAGAACCCTGCAGTGTCTCTATACTATTTTTGACGCCAGCAACCTGAAAATGTCATTTAAAAAAAAAAAAGTAAAAGAGAGAAAATTGGAACAATGAACTGAAACTCATTGCTAAAAATAAATAAATAAATAAAAAAGTAGCAGAGGAAACACAGGAGTGAATTCCACAAGAAGAAACTAACAATTGATCCATTTGTAAAAGTCGGTGAGATTTATAACAAATTGAACAGTGTAATTTTAAGTGCACAAAAAGAAACTATCATTTGATAACTTTACAATGGAATCGATAATGCTTTAAACTGTGAAAATAGACATGCTTATGTAAAATTTGGCCAATAAAATGCGGCAAAAATATGATTCAAGCAATCCTGCAAGAGAGAGGGAGGGAGAGACAACTGTCATCTATTTCAGGATTGCATTTCTATCTAGGTCACTTTTAAAACACTTGTCAATTGTTTTCCTTCTATATTTTCAACAGGCACTTCTGTATGTCCAGGCTGCATCTAACCTATGTTCACAAGAAAAAGTACAGGTTTTTGGGTATCCCCTTGCTGGATAGGTATTTTGACGGAGTCAATGATCAAGACAAAGCAACAAAGTTGTAACTCTAAACATCAAAGCAGCAATGCCCCTTTCCTCGAGGCAGGTAAAACATCCAGAAAAATCAAAGAAGCAATGCCAAAGACTGCTGCATGATACTACATAAAATAATAATACAATAATTAAAACCTGCACGATAGAGATATCTTCGTATAAAACTTACTAGTAGGTTTGTAAGTATTGTAAAAAAACAGTAGGATCCAGAACGAATATCAAAGAACATAAACACTTTCCTGGGTAGTGGTAGTTCACAATGTTAACAAAAACGTGCATTCACTCTGCCTAACTAGAGTACTACAGCACATTCCATCCTTAAATAAACTTTAATGATGTATATGCACAGAACATCCAAAGAGAGATGTCAAATCCTAACAAAGCCAACACTCATAGTCGTTTCAGGTACAAAATAGCTAAGAGCTAGCACCCAAAAAACACTTATACATTTGGCACAGTATAAAATATTTTTGTTGAGTAAAGACTTGAAGTAGGTAAATTTAAATGTTTCCCCTTCCATACTAAATCCAGTTTAATATGGCCGCCGATACTCAGAGAAGCACTACTAACACGCCCAAACATGATAATACACGAATTTCCCTACTTGAAACTCTTTACATACAAAATGTCCAAAGTTGAACTACATTAAACTAAAACAATTATCTGCAATTCACGCCAAGAGTACAAGTTGTGGAATTCAAGCGCAATTCACAAAAGTCCTAATCAAATTCTAGATCACACAAAATCAACCACTAGGAAAAGAAAGAAAGTACATATAAAAGAACCTAAGCTTCATCTGTATACATAATTCAAGAGGAAAAAGAAACCCTAAGTCATAATTAATTCCAGAGGCAATACAACATAAAACCCTAATTACACAATAATCAATCTACCGTCGTATAGTGATTATAAAAATATAAATAAAATTCAATAATTAGGAGATTAATATATTAAGAGATTAAGATATATATCGGTACCGTGTCTTCGGGTTTCACTTCGATCTCGAAGTGAGTACCCTTGAGAGTCTTCACGAAGATCTTCATCTTCCTCTAGGACGCCCTTCCGTAAAGTCTCCGGTTCTCCGGCGAGTCTCTGTCGTCACCGCCGGCGTACCTTTCACACACACAGAGACGGTGGAAGAGAACGTGAAAGAAAGGGAAAGCCAAAGCAGAAAGTCACTGCAAAGAACGGAAAAGTAGACTCTGTGTTCAGTTTATATAGCTAGGCGAAGGGAACAATCACCTACCGTAATAACTTTGGCTCTATTCTTTTTCATCCAATCGCTTGTCGACACGCAGAATAGAAGGTCTCTTTCTGACAGGTTTCACGTTGTGATTGGGCGAGAATTAGTTTGTTGGCGGATGGGTTTCTGTTACGTGAACGGGTGGAACGAGCTAGACTTCTGTGTCCAACAAGTTAACTACGTATGGAAATGGGGTAATTACTTTTTGGGTTAAATACTAAATTAGTCCATGGGGTTTCACAACTTTATTTTTTTCCCCCTGGAGTTTCATTTTTATCACAGGAGGTCCCTGTGGTTTTGATAAGTGACTAAATTAGTCCATCCGTTAGTTGACCGTTAGTTGACTGTACGGACTGACACGTGGACCAATCAGACGTCGACACGTGGCACATATATTAATTTTTTTTTAATTAAAAAAAAATGTTTTTTTTAAATTAAAAAAAAATATAAAAAAAAAAAAAAAAAAAAAAAAAAAAATCGGACGAAACAGGGGGTGGCTCGGCCACCCCCTTGGCAATTTGGGGGTGGCTCGGCCACCCCCTTTGGCCATGGGGGTGGCCAGGCCACCCCCATCTGGCCGGATGGGGGTGGCCGAGCCACCCCCTGGGCAGGCCACCCCCAGTGGGTACCGGGGGTGGTTTCGGCCACCCCCTTGGAGCCCAAGGGGGTGGCCGAGCCACCCCTGGTGCCCAGGGGGTGGCTCGGCCACCCCCATCCGGCCAGATGGGGGTGGCTTGGCCACCCCCATGGCCAAAGGGGGTGGCCGAGCCACCCCCTGTTTCGTCCGATTTTTCTTTTCTTTTTTTTTTTAATTTAAAAAAAAAAACATTTTTTTAATTAAACAAAAAATTAATATATATGTGCCACGTGTCGATGTCTGATTGGTTCACGTGTCAGTTTAATGGTCAACTAACGGATAGACTAATTTGGTCACTTATCAAAACCACAGGGACCTCCTGTGATAAAAATGAAACCTCAGGGGGAAAAAAATAAAGTTGTGAAACCCCAGGGGGTTTTGGAGTGTTTAACCCTTACTTTTTACTCAATCATCTACAAGAATAAGGCATTGTTACTTTTCTCTATGAATTGTTAATTGTATTACTCGATCTTATTAAATTATTATTTTGTATTCAAAAGTTCACTTTCGTCAATTAAATGGGTTAAAATAGACGGTCAACCCATCATATACTAGTCACATGCGATTTTAACTATTTTCCTTTTACTTTTGCTCTCACTTCAATGGAATAGACAACGCTGAATCAAGGCAGCCTTAAAATAAATTGAAAAAAAAAAAAAGTAAAACCATTCCTTTGATTTTTCACCTTGGCTGAAAATTCCTTTCTCCTTTTTTTCTCCCTAAAAGAATATCCCATTTTCATATCTAAATGCCATAGCCCAAAATGCATATAGGCATACTAAATAAAAATTAAAATTTTAAAAAATTAAAAAATAAAAATAAAAATAAAAAATCTCAAGCCCTATTAACACATCAAGCCTAAGGCCATTTAACTTTTTAAAAGTCTTAAGCTCATTTCATGAAAACAAAAACGTAAAGGACCAAGCCCACTTTCCATGCAAATATCAAGCCCATTTCTGTTTGGGTTTATGTCCTTAAAGTCAATTTTATTTGTGTGACATTTTTATTTTATTAATAGAGTTGTTTACTTTATAAAATTTATTAGGAACATCGGGGTATATCATTTTATGCATGTACATATTATTCCATATATATATTGTATACAATTTAGATATCTTAATGTAATCAGGAGATGTAAGTTATAAACCATATAACTTATGAACTATATAGTTCACAGTCAATAATGAAATTGGCATTCTATTGAGAAGATTATAACAAGTCAATCATGATGATATATCTTGATGATGGAAGTTAAGACTTATAAGTGATATGTTAGCGTGGTTACAATACACGAAACTGGATCACATGAGTTGTTATTCTATTATAATTATTGTTGGTACGAATAACTTAAACTCACAACTACTTATAACATTGACTCTCAATTCTAATAAAAATATAAACTTAAATATGAAATGGAGGTCACGTTTTTCTTTTATTCACTTTTCTTTTCATCTCCTCTTTCCATTTCTTTCTCTTATCTCTCTTTTCCTCTTGTCTGACCCGTCCCCTCCTATTTATAGGAATCAGATCCTCTCAATTTCAATTGGAAATGCAAATGATCCATTTTACAATCAAAATTTTATTTTGTTGCAACTAATGGCGCAAATAATGCAATGTCATTTAAACTTGTAAATGATGGCAACAATCTAATTTGCACCATAAAATATATTTGCTCCATTCACTTCAAAAATTAAATAATGTGATTCCCTTATTTTATAAAAGAGAAACGTAAGGCTTACAAAATATTTTACAAAAAAAAAAAAAAAAAACCCTCATACAAAGTAATATGGCACAACATGATTAAGAATGAGAGGAATTCAAGTTTTGAAAAATTCAATCATGTTATGTCGCATTACTTTGTACAAGATGTTATGTCGCATTACTTTGTACAAGTGTTTTTTATTTTTATTTTATTTTTTATGTTAAATATTTTATAAGTCTAACATTTCTCTTTATAAAATGTCTTATTGCCTTTAGCCCATCACATCCTTAAGCCTAGCCTATAATTATACAGGCTAGGTCAATATTCCATGCAACCATGTGAAATAGGTGGCGTGAAGGGGTGACACACTGGAGTTCTCTCAATCTCTCTCTCTCTCTCTCTCTCTCTGCACTAAGGCCCAATGGACCAAAACTTTTAGGTTAGACCCAATCCTAGTTCTTCACAATTTGTCCTTAGCCTAATCCTTTCCTTTCTAGCCCAAAGTCCAAATTAAAATTCAAAATGGGCCTAAATTTCCAAATTCCCATTTGTTATAAAATTTTCTTTTAATTCAAAATGGGCCAAGGGCCAATTTCTATAATCCTTTCTAATTTAAATTGTAATAAACATTTTTCTTAGTTTTCAAAGAAATATCCAACTCATTATCTTTAAAAGTTCATTCAAAGTTTCAAAGGCTCATTTGATTTATACTTGAAATTTTATTTTTCTTTTTGGGCCAAGGACAGCCTGATTCAACTTAAGTCCTAAAAATAAACCTAAATTTTCTTTTCCAAATTTGATGAATTTTATTAGCCCATTTTGAGTTAATTTCTCTTTCTTTGGGCATTTTCTCCAAACCGTGCTTTTCTCTTGTGCAAAAGCCCACTTGTTGTCAGAAGAAAATTTTATTTGCAAGTTTGTTAGTTTTTGTATCTTTATTTTTCTTGATCGTCTTTTCTTTTGTATGATTTGATGACAAATGGTAGACTTATTCCCATTTTTTTACACAATTTTTTTCATTTATAGGTGGTGTTAGAATATTTTATATATTATTCTAGCGTTTATTGTTTTTCGTCATTAGTCTATGGTTACTGCATGAAACCCTTGAACCATTGAAAGGTCTGACCCAAAAATTCTAATTAGTAATGGGTCGATGGCTTGGGAGAGGCGGCAGTGGCCGGTGATAGCGGCATTTGACAAGGCATAAGTTGGCCGGTTGAAAGGGACATGTTTGGCAAAACCCATGGATTGGATGAAAAATTGGTCTCACTAGAGAATGCTTACCACAAGAAGAATGAACAGGATTGAACTACGCAGAAAAAGATTTTGAGCGGATGACCGCTTGGCGACGCACAGACTGAGTGGCTCCGATTCTATAGGCTGGCACAACTTTTGAGACTATGGGCAGCAGAAAATTTGGCGGCGCTTGACATAGGGCTACGAGACTAAAATTCGTCAAAAGAAAAACGCTAGAAAATACGTTTATTAAAGGCCACAGAAAAATGGCTCTAATACCATGTTAAATATATCTTTGATATATTAGAGCGAAAGAAGACTATTTTTTCTCTTTCCTTCTTCTGCTCCAATATATCAAAGATATATTTAACAGGTGGCTTTTAAAATTACAATTAAATTAAAATCCAATAAAAATCTATTTCATATCTAATGGTAATTGTAAAAACCACATATGAATATGAAAAAAGTGTGCAAAGAAGTGAGAGCAAGTGTATCATTATTCTTTTGATTTATATGTGTTAAAGCGTGTAAAAAATGATATTTTCCGAGCTCCTGTTGTTTGTCTTTTTTGCCTGCTTTCCACCACCACCTTCCACTCCCCCACCCCCCAGCTTTATCTCCGTTACCATCATCTCTTCCAACATGATTCATATCTTTGTCACCTCATTTATTATCATCATTCTCTTTGTCGTCGACCGTCTCAAAAATCTTTATTGCATGCCTCCACCAAACATGATGTTATCCCCAGAGACATGACAGCCTTAGTCAAGTTCTAGTAACATATTGTTGTCTACTTAAAAGTTGTCACCTTCACCGCCTAATTGTTGGAATTATGGTAGTGAAAAGGATGATAATGGCGGTGAAGGTGACAAAGATACGTTTGCTGATGGGTTTAGAGGGAGTGACATGTGGTGGTACTACTGAAAGGAGTGCTCAAAGATATCCCTTAAGACTTAAGAGTGTAACACATGGTTAAGAAGAAAACTAGACAAATGATATCCTAAGAGAATATTTTTGCTTCTTTTTACTCTTGTCATTCTCCAGTCATTCTTCATACTTTTTTTCTTAAAAAAAATCAACTATTAGATTTTTAAGACCCACTTAAGTGAAGGTGAATCTAATAGTTAATTTTAAGGGTTAAATTCACTTTACCTTTTGAAGTTTTAGGAGTTTTTCAATTCGAACCCCAATGTTTAAAAATTGGCAATGTACCCCCATAATGTTTCAAAAATTTTCAATTCAGACCATTCGTTACTAATTTCTGTCTAATTGGATGGAAATCATCCCACGTGCGTCTCACGTAGGATTTTGATGCCTTCTATTCTAATTTTGCTCC
Source organism: Corylus avellana (assembly GCF_965113065.1). Lineage (NCBI taxonomy): Eukaryota > Viridiplantae > Streptophyta > Magnoliopsida > Fagales > Betulaceae > Corylus > Corylus avellana. Next base: position 24,386,033 of record NC_142494.1, read on the forward strand.
CATTAAAACCTATGAAATTACGTAATTACCCTCAATTTCATAGGTTTTAATGAAGGTAATTACGTAATTTCATAGGTTTTAATGAAAGCAAAATTGAAATAGAGGGCATCAAAATCCCACGTGAGACGCACGTGGGATGATTTTTATCCAATTAGACAAAAATTAGTAATGAAGGCTCTAAATTGAAAATTTTTAAAACATTATGAGGATACATTGCCAATTTTTAAGCATTGGGGTTTGAATTGAAAAACCCCTGAAACTTCAGGGGGGTAAAGTGAATTTTTTCCTAATTTTTTTTAAAAAAAGAGAATGGAAAGAATGAGAGGAAAACAAGAGTAGATGCTCTAACATTTTTCATTATTTTAATATATCATTCATTTGAAATAATATTTAAATAACTTTTTTCTTTTGTTTGTCTTTTTCCTCACATTTATTTGAAAGAAGATTTAAATAGTACATATAAGATATATTTAAATAGTACATTTAAGGAAAGTATAAGAGAAGTTATATATTGCAGAGTTTATTTGAATATAAAAGAAAAAAGTAATTTTGTTCTTTAAATTTAGGATTAAATACCTTTGACCCCCTTGTGGATTAACAACTTTATTTTTTACTCCCTAGCTTTTAGTTTTTATCACAGGTGGTACCTCGGTTATTCATAAAGACGAAGATGGTACCTCCGTCTAACTTCCATCCAAAGTTTGACAAAAATCTATGTCAATGCCCCTAAAAACTCAACACGTGTCCATATATCTAATTAAAAACATTACAAAAAATAAATAAAATAAAATTTTTATATATATATATATTTTGTTTGGAAAAGGGGTGGTTGGAAGCCACCCCTATTTGGCATAGGGTGGTTTCGGCCACCCCAAACCAAGCGGTTTGGGGGCCCTTGGGGGTTGTTCGGCAACCCTATATATATATATTTTCATTGGCCTTTTGGGGTGGCCGAACCACCACAAGGTGGTTCGGCCACCCCAAATCGGCCCGCCTGAGGTGGCCGAGCCACCCCCAACAACCTTGGGGGTGGTTTCGGCCACCCCCATTTTGCAACTTGGGGGTGGCCGAACCACCCCCAAAACGGCTAGGGAAGCCACCCCTTTTACAAACATTTTTTAAAAAGAAAATTATTATTTTTTTTAATGTTTTTAATTTTTTTAAAAATTATTATTATTATTATTATTATTATTATTAATTAAGTATATGGACACGTGTTGAGTTTTTAGGGGCGCTGATGTAGATTTTCATCAAATTTTGGACGGAAGTTAGATGGAAGTACCATTTCCATCTTTATGAATAACCAATGTACCATCTATGATAAAAACTAAAACCTAAGGTACAAACCTAAGGTACAAAAAATAAAGTTGCTAAAACACGTGAGCAAAATAGTATTTAACCCTTAAATTTAAGCAAAATTTAAGGTAAGTTGTTGCTAATACTCTTGTACCACAAGACTAGCATCTTTATATGCTCAAGAAGTTGAAACCATTGCATTTTCTTGAATCAGTTTGTTAGAAAGTTATATTTAGTGAAGAATTTATAATCATGGGCTTAAATTAATGGCAGATGAGAAATTTCTATAAAAAAAGAAAGAAAGAAAGATGGCTGTTTTCTTGTAAGTAGAAAGAAATAGGGATATTTGAAAAACTAAAATATGTTTAATTCTTTATATACGAGATATTATAGACATTCAATACAAGGATTAGAAAAATTTCCACGGGCATATATAATTGCAGGCGAAGGTGGGATTGGCGGACCTTCTGAGCTCTACTCGTAAAAGGCATGGAATTAACGAAGAACAAAACCAACAGATAACGCAGCAGAAGAAATGTGATGAGATTCAATTGCCATAAATAGAGCCTCCTCGACCTGGGAAGGGGGAGAGAGACAAACAACTAAAGAAAAGATCGAAAGAAAAAGTTAGGGCATGGGTTCGAATTATCGCAATGGAAAATTCTTACATATGCCTGATTAATATTAGCCGTCTTAGATTCTTATTGATGCCATGGTAGAGCTAGGTTATGCTATGGTTCAATCAGACTTGAGGGAGTGCTTGCAATTTTTACCGTCTAGGCCCCTCTCCTGTGCAGCTCCCAACGGGTAAGTATACTATGGTCACGCCCAGGTAAAATAACCACAATTGGTCTTCCTAGCCTGCCATTTTTGCTATAAAAAAATAATAATAAATAAATGAAACTTCAAAAAAGACCCCTGAATTACCGCTCGTTTTGCGAAGATTTTCTAAATTTCAAAAGCTCTCAATTTCACCCCTCAAACTTTCAATTTGATGCAATCTACCCCGGCCCTCCGTCAATTTTTGCTGTTAAAACCCCTATAAAGACAAAATTACACTTCAATTTTCTTTTTTAAAAAAAAAAATTGAGAAAAAGGGTCACAAGGTGGCCCAACCGTACGTCACCTTGTATTTTTTTTTTTTTTTGATAATAATTTTTTTGATTCTTAATTTGAAAATAAGGGTAAATTTAAAATTTTATAAAAAAATCAGGAATATAATAGTCATTGTATTATTTTTAACGTTTAAAAACTAACGGAATGGTTTAAATTGACTGCAAATTTATAATTGAAAGTTGAGGGATTCAAATTGAGAGCTTTAAACTTTAGGATATTCTCAAAATGTACGATAATTCTGGCCTTCAGGGTGTAAAGTGAGGTTTTTTTTAAAAAAAAAGTGTGAAGGCATGACTCGTGAGGTTGAGACGAACAACAGTGAGAGAGGAAGGGACTGAATGAAAATGCTGGTGGAATCATGGGCCCTTGAAGTCCTGTCAAGCTCATTGGGCTTGACATGAGGTTAAATGAGTCCAAGTTAAAATTTTCTTTTGGAAAAAATTGTTTATTTAAACCATAAGGCTCAAGGCTGCAATAGTACCAAATTGAATTAATTTTTTTTTTAATGGAAATATTGGGATTTCATTGATTTAATATGATTTTCTATAGAATTTGGTTGTTCCAAATTGATCCTTTGAATGTCAAAAAGGTGTAGCCTTTCCAAAATGGTCTATGCCATCAGCTATTCGACAAAAAAAATGTTCTATGCACACGCAATTTATGTCATAACCAAATTATAATTTTACCCTTATATTCAAAATTTAAAAAAAAAGAAAAGAAGAAATAATAAATAAAAGAAGGGTGAAAGACAACTTAACAAGAGATCGTTTATAAAGGTGTCTCCTCTCCTCATAGGAAGCAGCCCACCGCTCTTCACCTAATGAAGGGCGACTTCCGCCCATATTGTGGTAAGAGGAGGCCGCCTCTCATTGGCTCCCACTAGCTAGAGGCAATTGATAGCCCCCGTGTGAAGGGGAGGTAGCCCCTTCGATGAGGTGGTGGGGTATCATTGATAACTAGAAGCAACCTCTGCCACAACTTTTTTTCCCTATACCTTCCAAAAGCTTGATCGAAAAATGGGAGATTTATTTGGGATTTGAACGAATGCACAAAGCTTATTGAAAAAATTAAAACACAAATATTTGACCAAAACTTACAATAGTAACTTGACAATTTCTAAAAATAAATATAGGCATAGTTACTTCTTTTTTTTTTTTTTTCTTTTTTTTTCTAAATTGTTTCTAATTCCCATTTTGGATGGATTAATTGTAATCTCCTCCTTATTGAGCCACCGTTTTCTTTTTCTTGCCCAAAGACAGCTTATGGTTTTTTAAATTATTTGTTCCAATGCAAGAAAAAAATTTAATATTTAACCGAAGAATAATGCTTATTTATCACTAAATTTTACAATGTGTGTGAAGGGTAGGATTAGACTCCGTTGAATTCTAAAGTTAATATACCAAAAAACATGTAGACTCCGTTGAATTCAAAAGTTAATATACCAAAAAACATGTAGGCCCATTCATTAAAAATTGTCCATTCTTTTTCTGATTAATCTCATCTCAACCGTACAAGCATCTATCCCACCAACATGGTGTACGGACAGGATCGAACTGTCTTAGATATTTGTTTTTTGGATGAAAAAAAAAAAGTCTTAGCTTGTGATCCATTTTACAAGCTTTGTGGCACCCCTGCCCCTATCAAGGGCAGCCAACCCCATAGGATATATTCCTTTGCTTTCATTAAAGTCTGGAGTAAAAATGCCTGTGTCCCACTGTTCTTTTCCTATCCTTTTTGACTTAATTCAGTCAACAATTCCCATCTTTGTTTTCTCATTGCCGAAAAATGTGGGAAAAAAAATGGGTAAATTAATGATTAGCAGATCATGATTCTCTAAACCCTTTCCGCCAAAGATGACATTTTTAATATTTGTTTTAACTGCATCTGCTTTAAATTCTTGTAATATAATTATCTTCTAAAAAGTTACCTTTTTTCTTTTTTTTCTCCCTTTTACTATAATCATGGATAGTTTTTACGCACCGACTCACCAATCACGACTATACGATTAGCACATTATATCTGAAGCTAATTCGATTTAGATTCTCTGATATTTAATTATTCTAATTAACAATTATGGATTAATTCTTAAAGCAAGGTTTTTGTTTTTGGGGTAATTCTTAATGCGAGGGTTGCATGTGATTCTTGATCCACTTGTGTGAATATAGAACTATAGAAGACTTGGATCGGTGCTTTGGACGGCAATATTGTCAAAGAAATTAGCTGAATTTCTAGAGCATGGCTTCCCTTTTTTAAAAAAAATTGAATAAAGGAGAAAATTATATGGGAGGATCTTTTCCACCTCTGATTCGAATGAAATAGAGAATGGGAAGACCCTATGAGAATGCTTCCAAAAACAAAATGGGAAGTAGCCCACTTAACTAAATCATGTGCACGAGAGTTGGCACATCTAAACACTTTCGAAGCATTCTAGCTAAGAAAAGAAGATAAAATAACACTAATGTCATAAATATAATTTGCCAAAAAACTAAAAAAAAAATAAAAAAAAAAAATAAAAAAGGGGAAAAAAAAAAAGGAAAAAAAAAATAAAAAGAGGGATTATTAATAGCTAACGCTATTAAAGGAGCATTCCCTTCCCTTTTGTTCATATTGTCATGCATTGATGATGTGCATGCATGTTCCCAATTGACCAAAGGAAAAATGTGCTTGTGACGTGAATGTAACCCAATGTTATATATGGTTTCTAATGTGAAATGGAGATATTCATAGTTCAATATTTATTCTGTATACTGTGTATGCTTTTAAGCTTTCTTGGTTCCATGTACTCAATGGGGTAACTCAATCGGTTGGAAACTACACCTTATAAAACGGATGTCACTAGTTCGAATTCTCTTCTCCTCTTTCCCTTGCCCCCTCTTGTGCGGACATGCATGTTACCAAAAAAAAAAAAAAAAAAAAGCTTTCTTTGTTCCATGCGCACGCAGTCAATTCTACATTTTTTTTTTCTTCTATACAAAAAAAAGTAGAAACAGAGTAATAAATAAATAAATAACTTTTAGATTGAGTTACGGTGCTTCTCTAAATTTGGAGAAGCATTGTACCTCAACTCTCTTTTAGATTAGGATGACTAATTGAACGTGTGGCTTTTTGAAGGTTTTATCTAAATTTTAGATAGCAAATGATTTCAACGAGGGGAAGAACAATGATGTTTTGCATGGAGTTTCGAACTTATGTAAATAAATAAATGCATAGATACATATAGTCTTATGTGTGTAGGTGTTTATATAAAATAAAAGCAGACAAGTCTTAAACTTAATTTCATACTAAATTATAAGTTATAATTCTATACAAAAGTTATATGTATATAAAATCATGTTTAAAAATAACTTCCCCCTTGAAAAGTTTTCTAGTTTGCCAAGAACATGTACAATATATATATCCAAAAAAGAGCGTGCATCTCCTTCAAATTATGCTTGACGACATTCTTTCATGAAATCAAATTCATCCATTATTGTAACATCCCCAGCCTGTTAAGGCTGAGTTTGCCACTTTTCTCCTTTTACAACAAAAGTTCTTGCAAAAATCTATAAGGTCTATCAGAGTACTTGATTTCAAAGAATACGATAAATGTATAAAACATTATTCAAGAGATTTTATTACAAGCGAAATTAGAAAACATTAAACTTTAGTTGCGGAATATCATATTATTACAATAATTGATATGAAAAGACTTTGAAAGTTAATAATTATTCCCGCCCCCATTCCGGCCTTCTATTCCAGCGTCCTTTCTACCTGAAAACAAGAAATAAAACTGAATGAGCCCAAAGGGGGCCCAGCAAGTAAAATCCACAACCATAAATAATTTTGCTCCTTGTTCTCAGTTTTGATAATTGTTTTTACAAATAAATATACATCCAGCCATAATAATAATACATGTATGTACGGTTGCATCTTCCGTAGCATATACGTATTATTACATCTATTATTAGATCATCGTCATAAATCATCTTTATAAATCATCATCATAATGCATCGCTATAAATCATCATTGAAAATCATCATAGTATATCATCGTTGTAAATCATCATAGTATATCATCGTTGAAAATTATCATAGTATATCATCGTTGTAAATCATCATAGTATATCATCATTGAAAATCATCATAGTATATCATCGTTGAAAATCATCATAGTATATCATCGTTGAAATTATATTATCGTTTTCTCATATTAGGGCCCATGTACACTATTACCCCTGTGTACGAGGGTTGCGGGTCCTTGTGACCATGGCACTGAACTGTGGCCTCAGCCATGCCCGACCGTCAATTAACTATTTTCTTGGTGCACTCAACGGTCATGTTGATGGAATACCACCTTCTGGCATAACCTCCTTCAGTGGTTTCGCCTCCATCCGAGTATCGGTACCGAACTCCTCTCATCTTTACTTATCTTGGGGCCAAAAATACTATCATCCATACATGTGCCCTCATTTCATAAACATTTAACTCATTTCTTGTACTTTTCTTTGTACTTCTTTTGATGCATCTTAGGGCAACATGTAGGAGGGTTTATCATTATTCTTCTTTCTTATAATCATCATCATTTCTCAACTTTCTTTTCTCAAAAATGGAAACTTTTCCAAATATAAACTTGTGTACTTAGAAAGCATTTAAAGAAATAGAAACTTTCTAAATAATTCTTTTAGAAATCCTTCATGCATGCAACATATCTCCATGACAGGTAAATAAAATGATCATTTACAGTTTGATACAAGAATGAATAAATAGTATGACATGAAGTAATTTTAGAAAGGATAGTGAATTTACTTACTTCTAGACTGAGGCTAAAAAGTGGTCTGAATGATCTAGTTGCTCCAATCTGACTAACACCACTAGTATATCTTTCAAACTAATTTCTCAAGTCCATTCTTTCTCGTGTTCTTTCTTTCTTGCAACGCTTTGTCTCGCCCTTTCTCTCTCTGTTTCGTGTAAACACTTTCAGAAAGAAGAAAGACCGAGTAGAAAACGGAAGAAGGAAGAATATGTAGAAGAGAAGATATGAGTGGTGAAAATTGTGAAGGGGAAGAGTTCTATTTATAGGGAAAAAACCAAATACTATTCCACCTTTCATTTACAATTCTACCCTTTATTTACTATTTCACCTACCAAATACTATTCTACCTACCATTTACTATTTTACCTACCATTTACTATTCTACCTACCCTATACTATTCTACCTACCAATCTCCAATTACCATTCATACAATATCATAAATTCCTCAAGAATTAACATCATTGCCTAATATGAATATTAATATAATCATAGCATCAAATTAATATCTCTAAAATAAGACTTTCAAAATCTGAGATGCTACAATTATCATCCCTGTAATAAAATATATAACAATTTCTTCTTAATATAAACTACTAAATAATATGATAGAAACTCATATTCCATTCTAGCTCATAACTAGTTTTTACAAGTTTCATAATAGAAAGTGCTCGTTCAATAATGGTGGTAGAAACAGGAAGAGTCAACACTAAATGAATCAACCTATCAATCAAATGATATATCTTTGACGGTCTTGAAATTACTAATCCTCTGAATAACTCAGATAAAGTAGACATATTTTGAAAATCCAAATGTTTTGACACACCATGCTTATAATGCTACAATTGAAATTTCAAATAAATTTTTTCTTACTCAGTAAAATCCTAAAGATAAACTTTCCAACTAAGTTGCATGTATCATAAATCTTAAATGATTTGTATGCATCTTTAGGGCTTAAAGTAGCGCTAAGAATAAAGTAATTCTAGAAGTCCTTCTTGTGTCACTTTTGTATCCAAAAAATGAGGTAACTTTTAAAATCACAAGGCCAATGGTGATTTTAAGAGCCACATCATCCTTAGAATAACACAAGAGTGACATAAGAAAGACTTGTAATATTACTCCTAAGAATAATAAGTTCCACTTCATGCTTACTAAATCTATTATTCAATTTTAGTAATTGGAAGTCTATTACAATAGTCAATACATCAATTCTAAAATGATACTCTATTGTTATGTTATCGAAGATTCTTCATCTTAGCCACGAGATTCACCTCAAGTTTTAGTGTAACGAGCATTCATATTAAGAATATAAAATTTATATTTTTCACAAAATGATTTACCAGTGTCAAGCATAAGCTCCCACTCTTCATCTCTCAACATCTTAATTAACTATTATGTGTAAGAATCAGAGACGGATCTATGGGGGGACTGGGAGTCCCCCCCCCCCCCCCCCCCCCCAAATTATAAGAAAAAAAAATAATGAAGGCAAAAAAAAAAAAAATTTAAGGTATTTTTTGCTAATTGGTCCTTCCCAAATTGAAAGCGAGCTTCGTCCCTGATAAGAATCCTCAATAGAATATTTTCAATAGAGAAATGATTGATGTCACTATTTTGCCCATATTTCTCCTATATTATCTTACAAATTAACCAAATGGTTAATTTATTAAATTTGTAAAAGAATATTAAGAATATATGGGCAAAAAATATTGAAACCAATTTTTTTTTTTTTTTTTTTTTTTTTTGGGACATGTTCACACAAGGAAAGAGAAATGGGGATTCAAATTAGTAACTTCCACTTCATGAAGCGTAGTTCACAGCCAATTGAACTATCCCTTAGGACCAATCATTTTTATTTTAAATATGCATACATGAACAAGTGTTACAAAAAGTGCATGCACTAAAAAATTACCTTAAAATAAATATTAACGAATTTGGAGGCTAGAATGATCAACACCGTTTGAACGTTTTGCCACATAATTACATTTTTCTAATTTTTTACCCCACAAGATCTTATCTTTCCTCTCTCCATTGGCCCTAAGGTGGTCTAAAACCCCAAAGGTGCCTAGTAAACACAACCCGACTTTTTAAAACAACCAAAAGGTCATAACTTTAACACAATATCTCAAAATTAATCTAACTCTACCCCTTCTTTTACATTTTCCTTTTATTAAACAGCTTAGGGGTGTTCTATGATCATAACAAATAGTAAAGTCATGCACTAATATTGGTCCAACATGTGGCTAGTTCCTAGAGTTTCAAGTTTTAATGCAAAATATATATCTTTTCCCAACCTTTAAATAAGGCCGAGATCCCCGCTTCTTTAAGGTTTTGGATGTATTATTGTCACATGCACAATATAACCATGCAGACGGTTATTCAAAACCTTAATTAGGACGACTTTCCGTTAGAAATTTTTCATATTTATAATTATTAAGAAAAATTTCACAATATATATATTTGTTAAGGACATGTGGTGTTTACCACTTTATCCGAATCCTAATGAAAATTGCTTGATAAGAATTGATAAACATCTTAGGGGTGTTCTATGATCATAACAAATAGTAAAGGTTCATGCACTGATATTGGTCCAACATGAAGGCTAGTTCCTAGAGTTTTAAGCTTTAATGCAAAATATATATTTTTCCCCAACCTTTAAATAAGGCCGAGATCCCCGCTTCTTTAAGGTTTTGGATGTATTATTGTCACATGCACATTATAACCATGCGGACGGTTATTCAAAACCTTAATTAGGACGACTTTCCGTTAGAAATTTTTCATATTTATAATTATTAAGAAAAAATTTCACAATATATATATATTTGTTAAGGACATGTGGTGTTTACCACTTTATCCGAATCCTAATGAAAATTGCTTGATTTTTTATGGATAAGAATTGATGTAGAAACGTAAGACTTTTTTTTTATTTATTTATTTATTTTAATTTTTTTAAAGAAATACATTCCAATTTCATTAATAATAATCACGAGCATAAAGCTCTTACATCGCAAGAACACAAAGCTCTGAAAATGCAAATTATAGCCGAAGCTACAAGGATACAACTTCACCTAAAACCTCTGCTAACCTATGACTAGTTTTCAGTTGAGATAACAGATCTGCATAAGACTGACGCAATCCAATGCATAGGTAGTACAAATTCTTCCTCGACCCAAAAGTTAGGATAAAGTTCACGTTCACAACTCAAAGGGCTGGACCAAAAATCACATCCACGACCCAAAGGCCTGGACTAAAGTTTAGTTTACATCCAAGTAGGCGGATCAAGGGGTCAAAGCCTTATGACAAACAGAAGCAAGAAAACTGAAATAAAACGTGGGCGAACCAAAGAGGCAGAGCCTTATTACAAGCAAATAACAGGAATGAAATGCATACATGGAAAAATAGGAACAAAGACAATACAAGGAAAGTAAAACAAAACGGGAACAAGCACACGCAGCGTAGATGCCAATAGTGCGCTCGTCAGAGACCAACAATAGAAGGAAACGCTGGAAGCTCGACACGGTGGGGACACAAAAAAAGGCCCAAAACAATGGACGAAGGGAGGCGAAGCCGATCGCCAGCTGGCCGAAAAACCATCACAGCAGGGGGTGTTGAGGCTCTTTGCTGGAGGGGCACGAGGAAAGACCCAGCAGCGGATGGTGGGCGGCAGAGCGGGTGGAGGAGATCTGCGGCAAACACAAAACAAAACTGGGGGAGTTTGAAAGAAACCCCCAAAATCAACACCCACACCAAGTGGCACATAGGCAGAGCTACAAGAATAACACACCAAAAACCCAGCAAAGAAACATAAAGGAAAGGAACAGAAAATAACCAGAGAGCCCCGCCAGAGACAAAAGCGGAACAAAGAGGAAGGGGCGGCGAAGAAGGAGTAGGGAGGAGGCAACTCGGGCCAAGGACATCAAGTAAACTACTGGCACCTGGTGCAAGGGCAGGCAAGGGGGAGGAGGGAGGCAGCAAACGACCATTCCTCCTCCCCTCACCATGGGGGAGGGGGCTTACCTAAGGCTGCACCGCTAGAAAGAAGAAACGTAAAACTTAGGTCAACTTGGAAGTAAAATGAGTGACGTCATCAAATTTAATTAATTTCTTGAAGGCTGATTGGATTTGATGCTACAACTGGGAAAACATAAGGATTCATTACTTAAATAAAAAGTGTATGGATTAAATTGAAACTTTTCCATAATAGACGAGAGTGGAATATAATTAATTGGACTAGAAAATGGGAAAATTGAAGAAATGTCATATTGGTAGTACTACCTTCCAAAAACACAGATATCCATTCATCTTTAATCAGATTGTCAAATTAAATTTCAAAAATGTGCAACGTACACTTTGCTACACTACTTTTCATCGGTCAAAAAAAAAAAAAAAAAGGAAGGAAGAAAGTAGTAATAACAACAAAATTAAAGCATGAAATAACGATAGTCCAAGATGCTCTTTTTTCAAAAATATAAAGCTGCTTTTCTCATTTTAGCCCCATAGGATCAATTAGGATGGTTGCCTTCAAAAGAGGCCATTGAACATAAACTTCTTCGACGACCGTCTAAATTGAACAACTTGTGCTAGATATTGAGTGGTTGATTGAGGGTGTGATGCTCAAGCGATGAATTTAAGGGTTTGTAGAACTTTCTAACAGAGACAATAAGAGAAATTTTATAAAGTAAAATTTTATTATTTATGTAACAAGGTGGACTTAAGATTTTAATGTTTCAAAATTATCAATAAATTGTAAAGATGCACAACTCTTAACAAGGTCAATTTCATGTTAATAAACAAATAGTATTTAAAAACACATCACACTACATTTTAATGTACTTATCTTGGATTATTAGTAAAGGATTATGATTAATTTGCGAGATGTGGGTTAGAATCCTTTATGTCTTTTAACCATGCTTGTGACATATGTTCGTGTTTAACAAGGTGTAACATGTGTGCTTCATTGGGGCAACGGTTTCGTACTACAGGTTCTTTGAGATAACACAAAACTTATCGAGAGAGAGCATCGATCGGAACGGGCAGGGTAAGGGAGAGAGGGTTATTTTTTATGATGCCTTTAACCTCCTGTCCATAGCAAAGATTCTGTTCATGGTTTCACCTTTTCTTGATGTTACTCCTAGTCCTTTTTTTTTTTTTTTTTTTTTTTTAAACAAAGATAAGTTTTTACAAAGATACCTTTCTTGATATCCAATTTAGTATTTTTCCATAAACTATACATTGACTACTGTAGACGCACGCCTCTCTTGATCTGTCTTAATTCTATATTTATTTTTCTTTAATTATAAGGAAATAATTTTTTATTATTACTACTAAAAAATCTATTTTTTTAGATTTTTTTTGGGCGGTTTAATTTTTATTTTTATGGCGCCTTCTAAAACTACTATTTTTTAAGGGGCCTTATTTATAAGGGCCTTCAAAGACCGCCAATCGCTAGGGAAATTGAACCGCCCTCCGCAAAGGTGATAGCAAATGGCTCAATGCTTTGATGTGAGTGTTTCTTTAATTAGCTGCCAGAAGTTGTGGATTCTATTCCCCAAAAAACAGAAATAAAGAGGGTCAAACCCTGCCAATATCATCTGCATTAATAATCCAGCAATTGTCAGGTTAATTAACTTAAAGAATATATTCCAATCTAATCTGTCAAAAATTTGTACGCTCCTTCCAATTTTGGTAAGATTAAGAAGTCGAAGTTATCTTTTTTCGAGCAAGTAAAAACATCATGGTCCTCGAGAGGTAGTTAAATGACCGAAAATTATGCCTAATAAAGTGGATGACATTGATTCAAAACTTTTCCTTCTATACAAATATGACAAAAAAAAAAAAAAATCATGATTAATTTAGTAGAGTCATAAGTGTAGATATGCACCATTAAATGTTAAATTTTATGCCCCCTTTAAAAGCACTCACATCCGACTCAACAAAAGGCTATTTTGTTAAGCTAAACTGCTAAAAACGCTCCCCAACGAACTCAACAAAACAGCAAATGAGTTGATGAAGGAAAAAAAAGAAGGAACAAAAAAAGGAATAGAGAAACCATATATAAATGATAGGAAAAAATTATTTAAATGAGATAATAAAGGTGATAAGTTAAAACGTTGAGTCAAATGTGGGTGCTTTAAAAAGATAGATAGCTAAAATAAATAAATGTGATTTTTGTTAACTAAATTTAGCCAAACATTTGTCAGGCGGATGCCAATGCTCTAATTTAAAAAGATCTTTATTTTACCAGGCCATTCGTTGTGTTATAAATGACCCTTCTCGGTTCACTAAGGAACTAACCCTCTAATTAGTTCTCCCTCTCTCTCTCTCTCTCTCTCTCTCTCTCTGTGTCTGGCTTGTGGGCGTGTGAGAGTGTTTGATATTTCTAAGCCTTTTGTGTTCCATGATGACGATGATGGCCATGGTGGTACTGACGATTCTGTGTGGCGTATGCGTCTCTTTGTTAATGAAAATTGCTCATGACACTCTCTCTTGCTACTTTCTAAACCCGAGACGCATCAAGAAAATCATGGAGAGGCAAGGAGTGCGTGGCCCCAAACCCCGGCCTCTAAAGGGCAACATCTTGGACATGGCCTCCCTCGTTTCCAAAACTACCTCCCAAGATATGAACTCAATCAACCATGACATCGTCGGCCGCCTTTTGCCACATTACGTGGCGTGGTCCAAACAATATGGTAGGCTGCCTATTCTCTCTCACTTTCACATCACTAAATTTGATTTCCCTCCAAATCGCCTAAAACTTACTCATATCATACATGTATGTATATATATAGGAAGGAGATTTATATTTTGGAATGGAGTGGAGCCCCGGATGTGCTTGACGGAGACCCAATTGATAAAAGAGTTTCTCTCCAAGTACAGCACCACCTCCGGTAGATCATGGCAGCAGCAACAGGGATCCAAACATTTTATCGGCAGAGGTTTATTAATGGCTAACGGAAAAGATTGGTACCATCAGCGTCACATCGTTGCTCCGGCTTTCATGGGAGACAAACTCAAGGTACGATAAAGATAGATTTCTTTTCTTTTTTCTTTCTATGTTATAAAAATAAATGTCACAAATGGTTGTTTTTTTGTTTGTGTTTGTTAAAGAGCTATGTTGGCAACATGGTGGAATGCACTAACGAGATACTCCAGCAACTGCAAAATAAGGTAAAATCAGGCGAAACAGAGTTCGAAATTGGTGAATACATGACTAATCTCACTGCCGACATAATTTCTAGAACCGAGTTCAATACAAACTCTGACAAGGGAAAGAAAATATTCAGCCTCCTAACAGTTTTGCAACGTCTCTGTGCCCAAGCCACTAGAAAATTGTATCTGCCCGGAAGCCGGTGAGTTTATATGATATGATGAGTTATTATTAATTCACGATTCTTTCATCGATATAAAGGCGATATGATATTTTATATCTTTTACGTAGTCGGGTTTTCTTGTTTTTTTTTTTTTTTTTCTTTTTTTCTTTAATAGATTCCATCTTTTTCTTCAAGCTTCGTTGCTGGTATCTTTTGGATTGTTTCATCGTCACATGCTGAATAATTCGTTAATTGTTTTTTTCTTTTCAGGTTTTTTCCAAGTAAATACAACAGAGAAATAAAGTTATTGAAGATGGAGGTGGAGAGGTTATTGATTGAAATAATTCAGAGCCGAAAAGACTGTGTAGAGATTGGTCGGAGCAGCTCGTATGGGAATGATTTGCTGGGTATGCTGCTTAATGAGATGCAGAAAAAGAGAGAGAATGGGTTTAGCTTAAATTTACAGCTAATCATGGATGAATGCAAAACATTCTTCTTTGCTGGACATGAAACCACTGCCCTGTTACTCACATGGACCGTCATGCTACTTGCTAACAACAGCTCCTGGCAAGAAAAGGTTCGTGCTGAGGTTGAGCAGGTCTGCCATGGTCAAACTCCCTCTGCTGATCATCTCCCCAAGCTCACCTTGGTAAGCAACAAATTTTTTTTTTGTTATTATTATTACTCCTACCAGTACCTCTTACTTCTGGGATTAATTAGTAGAAATTACTGTTTGCTTTGGTCATAAACTCAAGAATATACAGTTTAATGTCAACCACGGTTTTCAACCATAAAATTATACGTTACTTTTCATACTCATTTATATCTATTGATGTGAAGTATACGTAAGTAGTATTTATGTCAAAGTCATAAATACGTTACATCAATCAATGTAAAATAGAAATAAATAATAAATGAGTGTAAAGAAGAACAGTTTTATTCAATTTTCTTAGAAACACCGAAAAGAAAAGCTAAATATGGGACCCCCATCCACTCCGAGAGTCTTCAACTCTCATGGCTCCCCACTTCCAATATTAGTTCAAGTCTCAACTTCTTAGAAAAAAGACCTAATGTATATAAAATTTGGAGAATCTGAATTAATGATTCTTTTAGTGGCATAGCAGGTATTGAACAGAGAGTCAAGTGTCCAAATGACTTGGCATTGCCTTTGTTGGCAGAGCTCGATCTAAAAGTTTACACTAGCTAGTGACGTGATGTCGTCTAAAGCTTAATTTAATCCCTTAACTTATTACCCTAATCCTACCACTAATCAAAATTAATTAATATTAAATTTACATGTTCTCACGACCGCAGTTAAATTGGGTGATAAACGAAACTCTGCGGCTTTATCCGCCGGCAACGGTTCTCCCTCGAATGGCCTTGGAAGATATTAAACTAGGCGACCTGCATATCCCAAAGGGTCTATCAATATGGATCCCAGTGCTTGCAATTCATCATAGCAAAGAATTGTGGGGTGAAGATGCAAACGAGTTCAACCCGGAAAGATTTGCTTCCAAGTCATTCACACCTGGCCGGTTCATCCCTTTTGCTGCTGGCCCCAGAAATTGTGTTGGCCAAGGTTTCGCCATGATGGAAGCTAAGATCATATTAGCCATGTTAATCTCGCGGTTTAGCTTCACCATTTCAGAGAATTATCGCCATGCTCCTGTTACTGTTCTCACAATAAAGCCTAAGTATGGGGTTCAAGTATGTTTGAAGCCCTTAAACCCAAAAAAAATATACTGATTTTGAAGTTAAAGAGTTTGTGTTTTTGTGAGAGAGGTTACTATCATGAGCGTTTTGATAAGGTTTATCATTGTAATTTTTTCTACCTTCTTTTTTTTATAGAGATAAAAAGGCAGTACTTATGCTTGTAAGAGTTACACACAAAGGAATAGAAAGGTGAGGAAAATTGAAAGAATGTACCATTATGATTTTGCCTTTTGGTGTTATTGTCAAATGTGTCATATTTAAAAAACGGGTCAGTAAATATTAACTTCATATACTCTATTTGAAATGGTGAGAATCATGTTCCTCATAATTAAAGGGTCAAAACGAGCACTCAAACAGTTGGGGGGCAAGCAAATTTAGGGTCTTTTTAGATAAGCCTAAAGTCCCACAGGAAAAAAAATTAAAGAAAAAAAAAAACACAGTGATGGGTGAAAATGGGTTTCTTCTTTAGCTTTGGTTCTCCACAAACACTTGAAATGATTTAGAGATTCTCCCATCTCTTCACCCAATTCAATTGATTTAAGAAAGTGCTCAGCTCTCAACATTGAAATATAGCCAACTTGGAGTAGGCAAAGGTAGGGTCGGGATCTTTTTCATTAACTTTGTGCTCAAAGGTTACTTTCTCAGCCACTTCATACAGCAGTCTGCGATATATATATTCTGCTTCCCACTACTCAATTTCTCTCAATTGTTTTTGTTCCAACCTCCCTTTCAATATTTCTCTCTCTCTCTCTCTCCCAATAGTTTAGAGAAATAAATTTTTTAAAAGAAGTACTTGTAATAAAAATTATAATACCCATGACGGTACTCGTATATATATACTAATTATTCATACACATGATCTAATTCATTTTCTTTTTTGGCTAGGTTAGGCTCCCCATTGACAACATCTACAGTAAGTTGAGAAGAACATAAATAATAACTTAGGAAATTAGTATAATAACATAGCAGTAATGGAACAAAAGCAAAAAAATTAATGTTTGTTTGCCATAGTTGATATGGACCATTAAGCAGCAATTAATGGCGACAAGGGCATGGACACAAAATCATTAAACTAGTCGAAGAAATTGGCTGGCGACAAATATTAATATGCATATGTTAATAAATGCCATAGAGCAGCCTTCCTTGATGGCTAGAACCCACGACATGCATGCACCAGTGATTCAGTGAAGCAGCTCGGCAGCTGGTGGAGCATTTGAGTAGCAGAACCAATTGAAATAGTTTTTTTTTTTTTTTTTTTTTTTTTTTTACAAAGCAAATGCATTTATTTGTGGCAATTTCTGCGGTGATGGACGAATACAATGGTTATAATGCTACCAACTGTCCTGCACTAAGTTACTCTCTGTCCAATACTGACCATAATAATAATAATATTATTAATATGATAAATTGCACTGTCCAAGACGAGTATACCAAAAAGTAGTTGATTTAATAAAGATGACATTACAATTATAAACAATCATTTATCAAGTAGAGGTTATACTGAAAAAAAAAAAAAAAAAGTCAGAACAAAAGTTTTTATATCCAAACACATAAGCGGATGAAATAAAAATCTCTAAAATAAAGTCACTAAAGCCAAAAGCTAATGTAGGTAAAGAATGAAGAAAAACTACATTTAGGTATGAAATTGCAGCCAAAATAAGAGTTTTACGTCTAAACACAAGCATGAAAATGATTTTTAGGTATGAAATTAAGAAATCTACATTTAGATTGAAAGTATATAAACAAAAAAAAATGTTATAATCACTAGATCGCTGAAAAGTAAATAATTCATTTCAAATAACGCTAATTACAAAGAAGGCAAATGTTATGGGTCGTACTAAATCTTTTACCAAGAGATTAGTACCAAAATGATGCATGTAAAACTTATTTATTAATACCCGTAACATTTCTCTAATTGATTAATTGTTTTGATTATGTCCAATAAATAAGCTCTACATTATTTTAGTACCTATAAGATTTCTCAATTGAGAAACTATACAAAAGGAACCCATATATATATATATATATATATATATATATATATATATATATATATATATATATATATATAGAGGCCAATAAAGCTTATAGGTACACACATCTATAACCAATGTGAAATAATGCACGATATATAACCTAACAAAACCTAGCTAGTTGATTTGGGCAAAAATCAAACCCCAATAGTGCAAGTTTTGAGGCTGATTTGGGCATAAATAAATTGTGTATTAATTGTTAATTAGCTAGGTCTCATAGCTACCTAGCTAGCTCATGTATGTTTTTTTCATCTGGCCATCCATATATGCTATGCAAAAACATGCATGCATATCATGCACGGGCAATTAAGTTACTTACTTAACCTCTAAACCATTTGAAAAACAAACCACAATGATAGTGGATGGCCCTCAAGCCAAAATGGTAGTCATATCAGAATATAATGCCCCATAAAACAAATCAATCATTAGAATATATATATATAAAGAGGTCAAATGTTTCAAAACTTTACAAATTTGATCAATCTTTTTGTCGGGTCAAACCAACTTTTATATTTCGCAAAAGGGAAAGAAGGAACCTGTAAACAAATCTATATATGTTTCTTGATACGAGAACAATTAATATATATGCAGATCGATCTGGAGTATATTGTTACCCCCAAAACGCGTATGAATAAATCATAATTAAGTTTATTTAGTTATTGGAAAAATAAACAATTAAAAAGAGAAAACATGGAATTTTTAATAAGCATGTTTCCAAGATGATATAAAATAAAGAAATAAAACAATTTAATTCAATGAGAGAGAGAGAGAGAGAGAGTAACTCCCCGTTACAGAGTCCAGATATGACAGACCTCACCACATAACCGGTATTTTGACTTGGATACCATACTACACGTCTAAACCTTCACAGCTTCTTTTACAAAAAGGAAATTTTTGTCCTTTAACCTAATCTTTTTTTAAAAAAAAAAAAAAAAAAAATGCGTCGGTATTTATAAAGCAAATTGGAAACAATCTATTGAGCTCTACACGTGTGAAAAGAAAACTGTTGCCCACCCTAGCTCCTCAAAAAAATCAAATAAAATTATTTCATATAAATAAAAAAGGCTTTGTCCTTCGAATTCAAAATAATGTATCTCACACTTTGACTAATTATTTTTTCTCTATTTATTGCTTACTTTCCAAAACAAGCCTATAAAAATTATTGAGAAAAATTACATTTACTCCATCTAACTATCAAGGTTGGCCCAATAGTTTTTAGGGGGGGGGGCGAAATGCAGTTTACCCCGCTGAAGTTTCAGGAGTTTTTCAATTTTAACCTCAAAGTTCAAAAATTAGCAATCTACCCCCCTGAAGTTTCAGGAGTTTTTCAATTTTAACCTCAAAGTTCAAAAATTGGCAATCTACCCCCTGAAGTTTCAAAAATTGGTAATTTAAACCCTCCGTTTAATTTTTTCATCTAAATGGATGGAAATCTATGAAATTACATCATTACTCTTGGGCTTTTTTAAAAAAAAATTCGTCCAATTTAACGGAAATTAGTAATAGAGGTTTAAATTGCAAATTTTTGAAACTTCAGAGGGGTAGGTTGCCAAATTTTGAACTTTGAGGTTAAAATTGAAAAACCCATAAAACTTCATGGGGTAAACTGCATTTTCCCCTTTTAGGGCCTTAGGCAAAACCTTTAAATTGAGCTTTCATTTTTATAATATTTGAATATTAATTAAATAATATTTATTTTAATATTATTGTTATTATTTTTTATTTAAAAATCATTATTCTCCCTAAAATACTCTATCTAAATCTTTTGAATAAACTAGTCATTTTCTATTATGCTTCTCCCCATTTGATAATTTCCGTATATAATATGTACTAAAAAAATGCTTAAAGTTTTCATCTTTAGGAAAATCTATATTACTATCTTATTGGACCAATTTTCTACTAATAAATTCCTTAATTTTGCATCAATATTTTTCTTTTGGCCTGGGTCATAAATATTTATAACAATAAAGTTTTTTTTTTTTTTTCCTATTCAAATGAGGAAAGGGATAGAGTTAGATACTATTCAAATATTTATACCAATAGACTTAGCTATATCAATAGTATTTTCATTATCTTCTAATTCTTTTTGATGAATTTCTTGTTCATTTACAAGTTTTTCACTTAAATTATCCTCTATATTTTGTTTATTGCTAATAACAAATTTATTTAGAGCTCCTCTTTGAGATTCAATCTGCTTTTCTACTTCTTTTTTTCTTTTTTCTTTTTTTAAGTTTTTCATATCCAGATGCATATTTTTTGGTAAAAATATTAAAAAATTAAACAAACACGATTTATATATATATATATATATATATATATATATATATATATATATATATATATATATAAATAGAACAATAAAACTGAGTTGTGGTTTTATTGTTCTATTTGTTACTGTACGGCCAAGGAAGCATGTTGTGGGCCTTGTGAGTTGTAGTTGTTGGGCAGCGAAAGCATGCTGAGGGCCTCAATATTATAAAAAAATAAAATTATTTTTTAAAAGCATGTTGAAGGCCTTAAGAAAGTATGTTAAGGGCCTCATTATTACAAACAAATAACATATATATATTTTTTAAAGATTTTGAGGGCCTTGTGGCCGTTCTGCAGAAAGCATGCTAAGGCCTCCATATTATAAAAAAAATAATAATATATTTTTAAAGCACATTGAAGGCCTCAAGAAAACATGTTAAGGGCCTTGATATTATAAATAAGTAATAATATATTTTTTTAAGCATGTTGAGGGTCTTAAATTTTTATGCAATTTTTTTTTTTTTTTTTTTTTTTTGCCTTAGAAAATAAATTTGGGACTTATAAAATCAAGGCTTTAGGCGCCGGCCTAACTCACCTAGTGGTTGGGTCGGCCTTGCTATCACCTTATCTACATTAATGTTTTCTTAATGTTTCAATTTTTGTAATGTCTCTGGCCCCTTCTCCTCCAATATACAGGTTGCAATTTCCCTCTCAATTAGGATTTTATCTTAAATGTTAACAAAATGGTCGTCACATGCCATTTTTGAACCATATTAACCATTATACCACCAAAATATTTACAAAAATACAATTATAGCTTTAATCTTAAAAGAAAATATCTCTAATTATTCTTTTTAAATAAAGAGCCAACTTGTGACCCACGACCGGGGCTTTTGTTTTTGTTTTCATTTCTTTTGAATATTTTCATTTTTTCTAAATATTTTGCTTTATTGTTTTGCCGGATATTTTTCTTTTCTTTTTTTTTCTGAATTTTTTAATCTTATTAAGGGTACTTTTATCATTTTGGATCACTAAAATGACCATTATACCTCTTTTTGCTGATTTAACGAAAAATTTGAGGTGGACATTGCAACCCCAATTGTAGATTTAATTTGGCGAACAATATTAATTTACAAACATAGTGGTACTATGGATGTAAATATAGTTTTTCCAACTTATTGCTTTATGTAAATCATAGAATAACGTATTATGCAATGCCAATACCTAAAAAGCTTCATCATTCCGACTGGATCAATGCCAATGCATAGAGAGTTTCGTCATGGCCATTGTTTTTTATTCAGATCAGGAATTACCATTTTGGAATTTAGTATGAACTAAGTGCATCACAAATTGCAATCAAATGAAAAATAAAATAAATTTGACTAACTAACAAGTACGATTTTGTATGAAATTCGAATGGTTTTTTCCCTAAAGTTGTAACCAGTTTACAACTATGAATATCATCGTATAAATTCACGCTTCTTAGTACAAAATGAAAAGTGCATTATTATGGATATGAGTTGTTCAATTTTCTCAACTAAAAAAATTAAAAACAAATACTTGATCGTGTTTAGCAAAATGTAACATGTATCTACCAATGTCAATACCTAAAAAGCTTCATCATTCCGACTAGCTCCAATGCCAATGCTTAGAGATCTTATTCATGGCCATAGTTTTCTATTTAAATCACAAATTACCATTTTTTTCTACATTTGTTTTTGCCTTTGATTGCATCCCCTTTTCCCCCTCTCCTGCTTTGATTAGGACAAAAAAGACAAAAACAAATGTATATAAATTTTCACGTCAAAACAAAAAAATTGTAGATAAATTTTATTAACTAACCTGAACGATTGTGCATAAAATCCAAATGGCTTCTTCTCTACATATATCATCGTATAAATTCACGCTTCTTAGGATAGCATCTAGCAGCTTCGCACAAATCCCAAGAAATTACTTATTAAGTATTTGATCGAAATATTCATGAAATGTTTTTGTCATTAAATAACAAAAGGAAAAGTGCATTATTAAGGATAAGAATTGTTCAATTATCTCAACTTAAAAACTTAAAAACAAATACTCATTTGTGTCCGGCAAAATATTGGTAAGCATTGTGAATAAGCCTAGAACAACATTATAATACATTTTCCGCTCTAATGCTTGACAGTGCAAACCATCATTTTATGCAGAGTACTGACATGAGGGATCTTCCTATTCCATTGACTTACACTACTAAAAATGGGGGTTTTAGCAATGTTTTTTGGTACTCAAAACATGAGGGATCTTCCTACTCCATTGACTTACACCACTAAAAGTGAGGGTTTTAGCAATGTTTTTTGGTACTCAAAATAATCACATATATTAATTGTGTTTACAAACATAAAAATGAAGAAATTTTTTAGATGAGATTTGGTAAACAAGGAGACTAAAGAAGGATTGTAAAAAAAAACAATGATTATCTGGACTGTGAAGTTACCAAATGTGACAAATATCAACGTCTGATGGAGATAAGCTATATTTCGATCTTGCTATAATACTAGGGAAAAATACACTTTACCCCCGAAGTTTGATCAATTTTTCAATTTAAACCCAAATGCTTAAAAATTTGTAATGTACACTCACAAAGTTACAAAATTTTGCAATTTGAGCAATCCGTTACTGAATTCCATCTTCTTAGACGGAAAGTCAAACACGTGCCATGCACGTGAGGATTTTTTTCCCAATCTTCCCATTTTTTTATTTTTTATTTTTAATTAGGGGCAATCTGGAAATATTGGGACAAAAATCCTCACGTTGTGGCACATGTTTGACTTTCTGTCTGAGAAGACGGAATTCAGTAACGAATTGATCAAATTGTAAAATTTTGTAACTTTTTAATAGTACATTGCAAATTTTTAAATATTGGGGTTCAAATTGAAAATTTGGTCAAACTTTAGGGGGTAAATTACAGTTTCCTCATACTACTAACATTTTCTTGATACATATTGGTGACTACTTTGTACTTTTGTTAAGGTATCAATCTTGATATGGATTCGGCTTACATGCGGTAGTGAAAGCATGTATGCTGTTAAAACAATGAATGGCCTAGATTTAATAAAAAAAAAAATTTAACCAAGTGTTGTCGTTTTAATGGTGACATTTTCTACATTTCCTTCTCTCTCGTACAATGCACAATTTCAAATCATTCCACTACCTGCAAATAGGGCAAGACCCATGATTCCCTCTGACACAGGCTTGGTCGAAAGTGTGGCCAGAGGAGACGATGATTGGGTTGGCCATGAGAGAGCCGGAAATGGTGCAGATGAACTCCTTTGGGAGTTGCTTTGGTTTGGGTCGGATATGAGAGATGGAGTTTCAAGAGGGTATGAATCTATGATGAAGTTCATAGATCACAAACCCATAAAGACCAAATGGGCATTTGCAAATGAGACAGAAAAACAGAGAAATACAAAGATTGCCTCTCCCAGGCGAAAAGGTCACCATTAAAACAACAACACTTGGTTAAAATTTTTTTCATTAAATTTGGGTCATTCGTTGTTTTCTATTCCCAGTTTAACTGCCAAAATTTTGTTATAACCACAAAGCCTATCTTTCCATCATTTTCCTCTAAAGAGAATAGCAGCCCACTATTCATTACTTGCATTCTTTTTTCATCATAGAGAATTTGACATGGAGGTCCTGTCCAGAAATAGAAGTAGATTTCAGGGCTTGACTAGCAAGTCGCCAATAGTAGATTTCAAACATAAAGGTGATGTATTAGACACATCAATTTGAACGGAAAATACAAAACATGATCTTGGGGTTGATCTCAATTCTAAGGTGTTTTAGTGCATCATTCACTTCTCAAAACCCCAAAGACGGGCAATATGCAAACCTGCATTGTAGGCCATAATAATTCATAAGAAAGAAAGAGTAAAACCAAAAATTACATTTTTATCTTGTAACACTAACGTGGCAGCCTTAGCTAATTCTTGGATCAATCGTTATTTAAAAAAAAAAAGGATTGCCATGTTAGCAATGTGTGATGGTTGTGGGATAAAAATGTTGTATCCAACATTACTTAATAATCTATATCCCATGCATGCGTAAGAATGGGAATTAGCAAATGACCAATGCTACATACATTTAAGTCCACACTCTTTGATGTGACAGTAAAAAATTATCATTGAATTTTGAATAGATCACCATTGAAGTTTCTATTCAATGGTGATCACCATTGAAATACAGTGACTGCCTCTCCCAGGTGAAAAGGTCACCATTAAAACAACAACACTTGGTTAAAAAAAATTTCAGTAAATCTGGGCCATTCGTTGTTTTAACAACATACATGCGATTGTTTTCAAACTACCGCATGTAAGCTGGATCTTCTTAATATATTGTTGATTACACATAAAATAAATATTGAAATTTTCATGGAATATATTGACAAATGCATTGCTTTTATTGGTCATAAGTTCTTATTAAGATCTTGGTAATGATAAGTTCTTATTGAGATCTTGGTAATGATAAGTTGTTGCTCATAGTATGGGTGTACAATCAGTTGCGGTAGGGGTTATTTCTTTCTAACCGCAACTGCAACTGGTTTAGGTGGTTATTCATTTTTAAATAATGGTAACTGATGGTTAAGCGTTGATTGAAGGGCGGTTATTAACTAGTAACCACTTTCCATACAAATTCAAAACACCATTTTTTTTTTTTTTTAGCCATAAATTATTGCACTATTTTAGTTTTTTTTTTTTTTTTTTTTGGACATTTGCTCAAATTTAATGATTTTTTTTATACTTTCAATAAAAAAAATATACGTTTATAACTTACAACAGCAAATTTTGATGAGTTTTAAATTATTGGAATGGTACATGTTTAGTAGTAAGAAATTAATCTTCTTAGTTATTGTCTATAAATATACTTACTTACATCAATGACGTATAACAAGAATTTAATAGATTTTGATTTATTTATTTATTTATTTATTTTTTTGTAAGGAAGATTTTTGAGTACCATTAAATTATTAAAAGTATAAAAATATCAACAAAAAAAATTGGGAGATCATGGCTCATCTCCACATAACCCCACCACTATTTAACTATTTTTCAAATATCAAAAGTTGAGCAAAGAACAATTGATATATTAATAAAATTATTTTTAATATATAACTATAAACTGATTACTAGTTAGAGCATTTTCAGCAGTAAGAGGTATTTTACTTAGTAAAAAAGCACAATTCTCTATTTTAACTACTCATTTTTTAATACCAACTCTAACAAATTCTTTATTTCATTCTCTATTTTTTTAAAAATATTATTTTTTAATCTTTCTTTATTAATTTTTTTCACTTTTCTCTCTCTCTCTCTCTTCCCTCTCAACCCAAACCCCCCATGATCAGCTCTGCAATTAGCTCTCTCTCTCACTCTCACTCTACCTCTTCCCTCTTAACCCAAACCCAAACCTCTCATGACCAGCTATTTCCTCTTAACCCAAACCCCCTCATAGCCAGCTCTGTAATTAGCTGTCTCTCTCTCTCTCACTCTCGCTTTGCCTCTTCTCTCTCAACCCAAACCCCCCATGGTTGTTTGCAAGCAGAAAGGTTGTGAATTTCAATGGTATATTTATTTGGCTTGATTTACAAATTTGGATATGACCGGCTATGGTAGATCTAATCGAACCCCCTATGTGGTGGTGGGTTCTAGTGCTCATGAGGTGTAGGTGGAGTGGAGACGAAGGATTTGATACTAGAAGGAAATATTAGAGAGAGAAGAGAGAAACGTTGAGGGAGGGAGAAAAGAGAGAGAAGAGAGAGAAACGTTGAGGGAGAGAGAGAAAATAATGTAGAAATAATATTATATTCAACAATTTAGTGTACTACAGTGAATTGCTATTCACTGTAGCAGTTAAGGTATAATAGCCAATATGAAGCTATTCTGTTGGAGCAAAAAAAATGGCAAAAATAGCTAAATATATCTAATATCTCCTTTTAGTTACACTGCTGGAGATGCTCTTACCTGATTAATAAAATTTTAATATGCTATTAGGTGCATCACAAAATGCAATCAAAAGGGAAAAAAATGTAGATAAATTTTATTAACCAACCTGCTTTGTATAAATTCTCAATGGCTTCTTCTATAAGAATACAACCAATTTACTGGTTTATAAATGATGGTATAAATTCACACTTCTTAGGATAGCATCCAACAACTTCGCACAAATTCCAAGAAATTACTCTATTTGATCAAAATCTTCATAAAATATTGACTGTCATTAAACAATCATTATTATTACTATTGATTTAGACAATTTCTTATTTTCATATTTTTGTTTTTTACTTTCCAACCATAAAAGAATGATTATAAATGACAAGTATAAATTTACAAAGGTGAAAAAAAAACAACCATATAATCAAGGTGTCAATTTTAATCATTACATTAAGTCTTTGGGTCGCAAGGAATGTGTTGTGCAAAAAAAAATAGATCTAGTTAATAATATGAGTAACGCTATTTAGTAAACTGCTATACGACTGTCATACAACATGATGTGGTTGTAAAAATCAGTCTTTAGATCAGCATTTATAATTTTTTTTTTTTAAAATCAACAATTGATTTTTACTATCACGTCATCTTAGATGTATAACAATTTACTAAATAGAATTACTCTAATAATATTTTGAATCATGTATTACCTTTATACCTATATTGTAACATATCTTTAGGGGTTTGTATTGTACACCATTTCTTAATTCTTTTTTTTTTTCTTTTTCTTTTGGGGAGGGGTGGGAGGGAGTAATGTTATATACTAGACAAGTATCACAATTCCAACCCTCCAAAGCTGGGATTCGGCTCCTCTCCAGTCCAACAGGACTAGAGAGGTCTCTAGTTAAGGGCCAAGATGGCCCTAGGAAATATCATAGGGCCATCATACTGCCACGTGTCCCTCTTCGAAAATATGATTATTTTATTATTGAATGTTTTAAAAATAAATTAAAATTAAAATTATATATATATTTTGGATTTTTGATACGTTTGGCCGGCCTGGGGCGGCCGAAGCCACCCTCATGGCCCTAAAAGGTAGTCCGGCCACCCCCAATGACCAAAAAGAAAAAAGAAAAAAAAAAATATAGGTTTGGCTCTTGGGAGTTGCTTCGGTCACCTGCAACCGGCCCCAAGGGGTGGCCGAACAGCAACCTCCAGGCCATATAAAAAAACACAAAAAAATTAAAAAATTTTGTTTTGCCCTTGGGGGTGGTCCGGCCACCCCCAAGGGCCATATAAAAAAAAAATATTATTATATTATTTTAGTTTTTATTTATTTTTAAAATAAAAAATAATATTTTATTATATATAAATGAGTGGGACAAGTGGCATGAGGATGGCCCTAGGATTTTTCCTAAGGCCATCCTGGCCATTAACTGGAGACCTCTCTAGTTCCCAACAGGACTGAGGAGGATCCTTGTCCCAAAACTGATGTGACATGGTTCTCCAATCAATTTGGTAGATAAAAATGAGTTGTTGAAAAAACCACATCACATCAACTTTAAAATGAAAATACTTGTCCAGTACATAACATTACGGAGTATTCTAATATCAACAACAAATAGTGTACAAACGCATCACAAAACAAAAAGCAACTAATATACACGCTGCATAGAATCATTGGAGCTCATTATCCCAGTCTTTAATCTGCTTGTAAATTGAGCACTTCCTATGTATTTTTCATGTAATCTTAACAAAAAAAAAAAAAAAAAAGTTATGCTACAATTTTTTATTTTTTATTTTTTCATTTTGATAAAAAAATAAAATAAAATAAAATTCAAAAGGTGCATGCATTCCCATCAGAATCACCATTCAAACTAATAATAGAAGTAAAAGAAAACAAACTTATTCAAGAACCGCAAAGCCACTTAGGATGACTTTTCCCATAGTACCTTTGAATATTCTAAATTAATATTGTATGCGTCCACTGCCATATATATATATATATATTTTTTTTATAAAATAGTATATTAAACCAACCTGGAATGGAATAAATAAATATTAATGTGTCACGTTCAAAGCTTTTTCCGCACGCACACACAAACATATAAAAGATATTATCCTATCATATAATGATTAGATGTAAACCTTCTTATTCCGTCCTTTACTCGCATGAGTGGATATCTTGGTAGTGGACTTCCCCCTCTCTCCAAGTGGGGCTGTATATGTCCAAAATTCTAAATGGGGGTCTCTTCCTTAGAGAGCTTAGAGAGTCAAAAATAATATAATAAGCCCTACTACTAGTACTCAGCCATATGCATTATTTTTTTATCAATTTCTTTTTCTTAATTTGCATATTATATGTCAGATTATGCGCCACCATTAATTACTCTCCACCACTCTCTACGCTTCATGGTACATAATGAAAACTACTTAATTTATTTTTTATTTTTTTGATCTAATCAAGAAAAGATTAGTATTTTAAAATTCGTACTTGGCCAAAGACTATCTTTTTTTTCTTTAAAGAAAAAAAAGGTGGCTAGCTCGATTGGTTTTCATATCAATCCAATTGTCCTATGTTCAATTAGTGGCTACTAAACCATCATTACACTTTATGTTATGCCTCGTGTGACTATTAGATTATATAAATTAAACCAGAAGCCCCCTACCTCACAAATATTTTAAGAGTTAGTGATTTGATTTGTACCAAGAGTTAGGCTTAGGCTGCGGTTAACATAAAGGAAATGTTAATTAGATGTTTTTCTGATGTTCTCCTACTCTTAGGTAGATATAATTTTTTTACAAAAAGCAAAAAATAAATTGGCCCTTATTTATCTCACTTGATTTTTAGAAAATAATATCCATTTAGAACCAGAAGAATACCTGACATTTTCCTTAACAGTACCTCGGAAATTAAAACAGGGTCATCATCATGTTATTCCTTATCGTTCTAATGTTTATCATGATCATGACCTTTATAGTACTGAAGGGATTTGTGTATATCGCAATGGTGGGTGCATGCGTAGCAATCTTATGCCATTGATAGGCTAGCTGCTATTAACATGTCCAAATATTATTAGGTTTGAGAAATTACGACTTTTGCTCCTTAAAAGTTTCTATTAACTCTTTTTTAATTAATTTCATCATTTTTTTTAAGAAAATAAATTAAAGAGAGAGTCCAATTCAGGGACCTCCAACCAATTCTACTTCCCTTTGAAATTCATTGATGTTGGAGGATGCAAGTTGCAACCCTACATCGAATTAACCAGTACAAACTTAGAAGTGGAAGCCATTTACTTATACATAATTTTTTTTTTTTTAAAAAAAAAAATAATGGTCAATAATATTTGTCTGCCACCTTATAGTTAATGGTTCTAAGAGTACCATGATACCTCTCTAGAGAATCGCTTAATTGGAAAAATATTTTCCAGATAAATGACGCACCTCTACATGAAATTGTTATCAAAACAGTGTGTGCAATAATATTTATACAGCTATTTAACATCAAGGAACTCATACGTACGTAGTAGTGGTATCTACACAAAACTGTCCCTCTTCTTCTTAATTATGAGATGGATTTTTCTTGGAGCCATTTTATTATATATGGATCTAACAATGTTCATGATATCATATTTTAAAAAAAATTTAAATAACTTAGTAACATATTTATCACGTGACATTATGTATACCGTTACATGCAATAAAATAAAATTTTGACCATGTTATTTGGGTGATATTCTAAACGCAAAACACAAAATTTCCCACCATTCCATTTCTCTACATCTTCAAAGTAAAAAATTTAAAATCGTGAACTATATCTTCTGGCACCTTAATTTTGAGAGAGATCGATTGGCTCAACTATGCTGCAACTAGTAACATCCAATTTAAGTGGAAACTCCATAGAAAAATAAATAAATAAAAATCAGTTCTGCTTTTTGGCCTTAGTTAATTATCTTATTATATCAAAACATTAATTCAAGTAGTGGGGGGATTTCAGAAAACTAAAATAAAAAGATAAAGATGTGATGAATGGTTGATTAAACCCAAATACTTGATATCTTGTTTGACTGAGTGAGGCAATAGAAGATCCTACCAAATCTCGCCGACCAATCTAGCTGCTAGACTTGCAAGATTTCATTATGAACAAGTCAAGATTACCTTGGATTAGGGCATGTTTTTGGACAGATATTTTAGATAGTCGTACGTTGGCATATCTAATAAACTGGATTGAGTGGAAGAGAGACGGAAGTTATAGTCATATAGGCATGCATGATGCGTCGGTTCCCATATATATCTCAATTAAGTGAATCAACTCTTTTTTACTGCAGTTGTACGTTTTATGACTTGCTAGCTAGCTATATAGTAGTCATCAAAACATTTTTTGCTTTCTCTTTCTTTTTGTTTTATTGGATTCAAAAGAATTTAATCTAAGATTTGATCCTATCCTGCCCATACACGTGGCATCCTATTATTGTCGGCAGATTGCAGGACATGCATCCACACACCAAGAACAAGCAAATATATATATAGAAACTGTATCCAACCGACACTAGCATGCTAGCTCAGAATCAATCTGAATTGCTAGTAATTTGAACATTATTATGGCATCTTTCGATCCACTTGTCCAGACAACCTAAAGGGATGGGTTTTATATATATCAACTCTTTCATATTATTTGTCTAAATTATTAACAATTTACGATAATTATTGTAGATCCCAATGCACAGGGGTGTCCACTTGCCAAGAGGGCGGGGCAGGATTATACGAGAATGATCCTAGATGGAATGCAAGTGTCAGCCTGATGGTGAAACGCATTACTTGGTAACTTTATTCTATAAAAATGACAGCCTTTCTTAAACTTAATCGTCAACTGGTTCTATAAAGTTGTGCGCATAGGATATGAGGTGAGTGCATGGTGACCTCTGAGAGCAATGAGTATAGTTCCCAGTTGACATTACGATTGAATGACAAGTTGACAACGTTTTCAAATCCTTCAAAGTCAAAATCATCGATTAACTACTTTCGAGTTTCAACTATGTATATCATGTATTTCCATAATATTGTCTACGTACAAAAATAGGAGCACTTCCCATGCAGTCTTTTTCATAATTTTCAACTTGCATGAACAAATTTTCTGGTAAGCAATCAATGCATGGCTGCTAGTTATTTTTATCAGAAACATTGTATTGACATTTACAACGGTTAAATCCATTTTTAGTCCATGAATATAGCCGTTGATGAGACAACATGCATGTCAAACATACATGTAAAGATTTTTTTTTTTTTTTAATTTTTTTTTTTTTTTTAAATGAGTGAGTTTGGTTATCAAATCAATAACTTGTATTTATTTCATAAGTGATCCTAACGAGTGATGGTATAAGGAGGACTAGAGAGTCTTTTTAGAGTCCTCACAAACACGACATATATAGCTTTTAAAATCATAATAGATCAAAATTCAATAACGACCATCTCAAATTTCATGTTGATTTTAACAGTCACATCACATTTGGGAGGATTCTAGCTAGTCCTCCTTATATCACCATTGAAAAAGAGAGGATCCCTAAGAACTTATATCCAGTGGCGGAGAGAAGTGGGGGCGACCTGGGGGCCGTCGCCCCTGGTAAAAAAAAATTAAAGTATTTTTCTGGCATGAATTGTTTACCACCCCAGGTAACAAAATTTTGTTACCAAAAAAAAAAAAAAGTGTCAAGAAATTTAATGTTTATTTATCAATATTTGGCATTTTCTTGTCATAATCCAAGTACCCAACCGAGTAAGTTGAGAGTAAAGTTTATAATTAAAGCTATTAACGCCTTAATTTGTCTTGGTTATAATTTAAGCTTTTTAATTAAGATATATCTCTCATTTTCATCATTTTGTTTATCTTATTCTAAAACAATATTGTTATTTTTTTTTTTGTTTGGTGTGTTTTATATACTTTGGAATTTTGTCAAACATCAATGAGTTTCAGACGATTATTGCAAATCTTAGATTTATTCCTTTTATTAATTCATTTTAGGCTAATATATAGTTATCAGAATATGCTAATAATTTTATTATAATATCATTAGAGTATGAGAAGTAAACAATTATTAAAACAATACTTCGTAACAAAATGGAAGATGAATTTCTTGAAGATATTTTACTTGTCTACATTGAAAGAGAAATTACTGAAAGCTTCGATTCAGATTTGATACTTGATTTTGTTTCTCTAAGACCGCATAAAATGCAATTTTAGGCACTTTGTATTTTGTATTTTCCTTTACTTTTGTACTAGTACCTACATAGTAACTAATATATCAATTTAGCATATAAATATGCCTTTTGTGATAGATATATTGTGGTATAATTTTTTTTTTATTGTATTTACCATATTATAATAAAAATATAATATATAAAGAAAAAAAAATTACTTTATCATTATATTTTATTATTTTATTAACACCCCTAGTAGAATGAATTCCTAGATCCGCCACTGCTTATATTACTTATATACATGTATATAGCTAAAATTGCACTTAAACCATGTGAGACATAGGATCCTAATAGTAATGTGAGTATAGTAATTTTGGGGAGTCCAAGAGGCCGGTAAGGTGAAATATGCCAAGAGAGAGGAAAAAGGGTGGAGGGCGGAAGATGATATATGGATCCTAGCGCTGCAGCGCTTTGTTTTTCTCTTATTTCTTTATAAATTCCCAAAGCTTATCGGGAATTTTGTGTTCTTTTTCTTTGGAAGGAGGGTGGGGGGAGGAAGTTGAAGAAAAGCCTAGCGAATAATTAAGGTCTCCGAGTGAATTATTATTAAAGAAGACATTTGAAAAGGTGAACAATGCAGAAGACTAATTTTATCTTCTTATTTTTTAAGGGAGTCGGCAATTCATTTAAAATCAAGACTAATCTTTTAAATGTAGGGAATCATCTACCAAACCAATATAGAACTAGGAAATATTAAAATAAAAGATAGAATAGGAGAAGCAAAAGCAGCAAGGAAAGATAAAGATTTAAGATGGTTTGGTCTTAGATATCTAGGTCCACCGTTACTAATGCCCACTAGGACTACACTTGTTTTTTTTTTTTTCTTTCTAAAAATACAAGCTAAATTGATTAGACATTTAGTATATATTGAATTGTACATAATTTGTTACAAATTGGTTAAAGGTGGCCAGAAATGATGGGCGATGGTGATCAGAGACGGTGGACGTACGGCTAGGCCAACAAAGGGATGATGGACTAGGTTGACGATGAGCTGCTAAACTAGGCTGGCGATGGGCTATTGAACTGGGCTAACAATGGGTGGCTAAACTAGGCCACTATGGAAGAAGGTGGCTAAAATGGCTAGTTACGATGGCCCGTGATAGAAGGTGGGGACCAGATGTGAAGCAAGTGAAAAGCTTAGGTGTTGTTTGGCAACCAAACCAAACGCTCCACGGCACTGTTTGCCGTCAGATTTCAGTAGTCCTCATCTGTAGGGTTGCGGCACAAGGCTCTAGGAATGAAAGTCTTTGACAAGCCATCTCCTGGTAGAGTGACAAAAAAGCTAGGTGTTGATTTTAGTTGGCAAAACATGAGGACAATATAAGAATTTCACTTGCTCTATTTTTTTCAAATTGGCCTTCGTTTTTTTCCCTGCAGCCCATCTCGTCAAGCCTCCATACCTGATGCATCTTGTCAACCGATATATGAACAGTGCAGCGAAAATCCTCTCGTTGTTGCCAAACAAATCTTTTAGGAGTGTGTGAGAGTGCATGTAGTATCATAATAACTTTTTTCGGCTCGCACAATGTAGATCAAGGCTTGTGGAACCTGTAGGTATTGTCTTTGTACCAATGCTTGATAGGAGGACTATATTATGTACGTTTATATTTATTGTATGTATAATGTGTTACAAAATGGTATATGTATAAGATAAAATGGGTGGTTGAGGAGTGCTAATAAAAGTAAGGAAGATGGTAAAAATTATGATTTGGTAGAAAAATTCTTTAGATTCCAACAGTCCAAACCCCTAAAAGAGTGGAACGAAGACACTTTGGATTATTAATATAAGTAAAGCCTTGGTGGTAACAAACTCGAATTATTTATTTATTTCCATTAGGTGCTTATTAAGACAATCTTGGTTGCATGGTGTGGTTGGAGCACTCAAAAATTTGAAGTGGATAATCGTCAACACTGGTGCTGCTCCCTGTGGTGATGCAAGTGTCACACGTCAATGAAATGACAAACCATAACCCCGTACGACAAAATTCCATTTATGGATAAAATGGAAAGTGCTTTCCCGGAAACCCATAGAATTGATATGCTGGGGGAGGATGAGGATTGAGGCAAACAACAAAAATCTTCAACAGGGCTCACCACCATTTTCCAAGGGAAAATGGCCAAGTGGAAGGAGCACTTCCCATATTGAGCATGAGGAATATTGAGGATCTATCATCTATGAGAAACTCTTTGTGGCTTCATCATGGGTTTTTGAGCACTAGGATTTATCCATTTGGGTATTGCATGTTTAAAATGGTCTCCATTCCTCAACACTAAACTTGTACTTCTGCACCACCCAATACAGGTCAACCACGGATCCGCAAAGTGCTCTCCCATGCTCGCCATGCTTCTTCAAAGTTGCATTATGGGCGCAACTTGTCGGCAAGCTTTTTACATTTGGGTTACACCGTACGTCAACATCGAGCCGGCCGAGTTTTGGATTCACAGTATAGCTAAGATTTGGATCTTCTTTTACGAAAGAATAGAAATGCAAGGGGATACTTCAACGACAAAAGAAAAAGATGCCGGCATTCACATCCTTCTCAATAAAAATTTAGCCAAAATATCTTTCCTTTTTTTTTTTTTTTTTTTTTAGCTATCAACTTTTTTAAAGTACCTATATCCGGTTTATCATTTTAACTATTAACTTTTAATATTTTATTTAAAAATTATTATTTTTTATTTTTTTTATAGTTTTACGAGAGATGAGAGATAAGTTTAAATGATTTTTAATTAGAGAAGAGCTGATGAAATGATTTTTTTTATTAATAAAATTATACATTATTGAGCTATAGTGCTCAACCTCAACAAATTATTGGCTAGTTTGCTAAGCAGGATGGAGGGTGATTTTAACACTATGGCTCAACAAAATAGCCGCCAACAATATAGCCTTTCGGATGTAAATGCTCTAGCATATTTATTCTAAAAGCTCGACCAAAGAATTTTGGGACTTCCACGAAAGCCGACATAAAAATCTGATTTGAATGTGGGAAAAAGGATGGAAGAGCTTTCAAGAGTAATTTTCAAGAAGATTGGATGACAGGTATTTTGAGTAAGCAGATAACACAATTTATTAGTGGTTTTCTAGCTGGAAACCATGGTTGTTCTCGTATTTGAATTTGCTACGGCATATGGGAGCTTTATCTTATGCCGAAAGTTTGAAAAATAATCTGCCAAAAGTATGTGTGAATGTAACAACCAAGATTATCAGCAAAAGGCCGTCTTTCTTTTTCAGATGAAAAATTGGAAACCAGGTTTATGCTTATTGTCAATCAACATATATAAATTGTTTGACGAAGGGCAGATCATTGTTTGGGCTTGGGCTTCAAAGTTGTACAATGTTTATCCGCCATCCACAGCATAAAATAGTTGCAGTGGGCTCTAAATGTACATAAGCCCTAAATATACTGGAGATTTCTTTCTTTCGACATTTGAATAAACTCATCAGCGAGCAAATTGTAAAGATCTAAACTCGACAACATTTGAATTGTCTATACAAGAATCCTGACAGAAAAACAATATGTAAGTATTCTTATACCGCACAAAGATGCTTGCTTACAATTCCCTCCAGCTCAGCAGAGCAGATTTTTTTTTTTTTTTTTTTCCCTTTTTGGTTCACACCTAAACAACCTCATAACAGTCATGTGATAACTGAACCTCTAAGCACTTTGTCAGGATGTTAATTTGAACACAAGAAGTAATTATGGTACAAAATTGCCCAAATCAGAGTTAGTACTGGTAACCTTGCTGTGCACTGATGTTGTGGTAGGTGCCTTGCGGTACACTAATGTTGGGGTAGGATCCTTGCTGACCCATCAATTGGTAGGGGCTTTGCTGATAGG
Source organism: Corylus avellana (assembly GCF_965113065.1). Lineage (NCBI taxonomy): Eukaryota > Viridiplantae > Streptophyta > Magnoliopsida > Fagales > Betulaceae > Corylus > Corylus avellana. Next base: position 24,422,592 of record NC_142494.1, read on the forward strand.
AGCCTTGATAGCTTTGCTGAGCATTCACGTTCTGGTAGGAGCCTTGCTGAGCATTCACGTTCTGGTAGGAGTTCTGCTGAGAGTTCATGTTTTGTCCAGCAGAAGCCGGGAAGGATTGAAGGATACTTTGTGATGAACTATAATGCTCGGAAGAACCCCGGATGTCAACGATGCATTCAGAGCCACCAGACTGAGAGTCTTGGAGCTTCATTCTTGCTCCCCCAACCTGAACAGAAAATAAATTTCTCAAGAAATTGGCATACAGAAGTTCTGAGTTTGATATTGTATGATTGTATCGCATTCCCCTTTTCCCCCCCTCTCCCACATTGATTAGAAAAAAATACAAATAAAAAAATATTGTATCGCATTAAACAAGTTGAAAAGGAAGATGAATGACAAGAAGATTATACCAAAAATTTAAAATATATGGCAAATGAGGGCATTCCACAAAGGGTAAAATATTCGGTTTTCATTTCTACAGCGATTGAAATTACTAGACTTAAAAATTTAGATGAAATGGAGCTGACATTATTAAACGAAACACACACACAACACATTGAACCAGTAATGTCTTCAAGAGCCTAGGTGCAACGTACAAAATAAGGCTTGAGCCTGACTGAAGAACATGTTTTGAAGATGCAAAAAATAAAAAATATATAAAAAATAATAATAATAATAAAAAATTCAAAGAAGCTTGAACAATAATGCAACTGTGCTGTATGAGATGATGTGATCAGCTCAAAATTTAACATAATATATGCTTATTCATATTTTTTTATATTCATATTGCAAGGACATGAAACAAAATTCAACCACGAAAGTATATGGCTTCATTATACATGTCAAATCTGAACTCGTCCATTGATTAGTATTAGAAGGTTACAGAAACATGAAAGTAAAAAAAAGAGATAAAATAGCCAAAAAGGGTAAAGAGCAGAGCTAGGATTAGTAACAAGAAGGTGAGGATCTGTTTTGTACCACAAAAAGGTGAAATATATGTACCACAAAAAGGCTAATATCTAACGAAGACCACATTAATATATGACAAAGTGCGGCTAATATAATTAGTATAAAGTCCATCTACATAAATATAAATTAAAACAGGTACAAATACGTGTTTTTGTGCCTTGTAACCCTGAGGCGCTTCACAAGAAAGAGCACAGTATTGTGCATAAGCTACGCCAAATTGTAAGTCATTTGCCATGATGCCCTAAGGCATACATGTGAGCAAATCTGAGCTTTTGAATTTTTAACAATGCTAGAGAGCAACATAGATTAAAAGTTATATAAATATAACGGAAACATGAAATAATATCAACAATCCTCATCATGCAACAAAGTTGATCCAGAAGCATTACAAATAATAAGGGGGACAAAACAAGAAAGGGCGAGGGTGGGAGGAAATGAATATAATCATTTTGGGGAAAATACATTTACCACCCCTTTGACACTTAAAACCAACAAACTTTAAAATGCGAAGCGTGACCCCCTTCAACTACCACCATATTACACCCCCCCATTAGCTTTTCTGCTTTTGGCATTAAAATAGGCAGAAAATGCCGCCCATGCACCACACGCAAATTGTTTTTACTTGAAGTTCTCAAGATGCCCCTAAAAATTATTTTTGAAAAAAAAAAAAAAAAGAAGACAAAAATGAAGGGGTGGCTTGAGGTCCCTTCAGGTTTTTTTTTTTTTTAAAAAAAAAAATAATAATAATAATTTTTAAGGGTACTTTGAAAAGTTAAAAGTCAAAAAAAGTCACACAAAGCGCACAAGAGGAATTTCCTATTCATTTTAATGTCAAATGCTAAAGTAGGGGGTGATTTATAATGGAGTGGTAGTTGGAGGGGAGTAAATATCACATTTTAAAGTTTGGTGACCTTTAAGTGCTAGAGGCGTGGTAGTTTTGGGGTGAAAGTGTATTTTCCTCTATCAATTTCTTTCCTTTATTCGTTTTTCCTCCATTAATTATAAAAAATAGGACACTCTGCAGTGTGGGGAGGAGAAAAAGATGCAGTAAATCAATAACCACACCAAGATTTCAGCCTCTCCAGACTCAGTTCCAAAAAGTATCTTCAAAACTAAAACCAAACCAAGGACCATCTAAATTTAGATTTTACGTGTGTTTGAAGTACAATCCACAAAATTAAAATTAATTCTCAATCAAAGTTATATTTGTTTTACCAAATTTCTTCCCTTCTAGTAGACCATAAGGTTGCAGTAACATACCTCACCAACATTGGAAATGTTCCTCCCTCCTGACCCAATAACAGAACTAACTGCATTGTTTGGAATCTTAACATCCAAAGCACTATTGACATTGGGGTATCTGGCACAAAAAAAATAACCATCTCAATCACGGTAATTAATTGTGAAGTTTACATAAAGAAAGATTTGAATGGCACACTACCCAGTAGCAGCAGCGGTAACTGGATAGCTCTGAGGTTCATATTCATGTCCATCAACCTTCAAGAGCATCAACTTGAAATTAGTTATCATGGAAGGGCATTTATCATAGAAGTACCTTAATCAGTAATCGAATAAGAAGGGGAAATTTGCTCTTGAGTTAGGAACATGCAGTAGAACACAACAAATCAAATGTGGGTCCAATACAACAACTATTACAACCATGAACCTCACAAGAGCTAATATTAGAAACCAACTATATATTTTCTAGAATGTCTACGAACCAATAAGATCATTAATGTTGATTTAATATAAGCCCAAGGATGCCATATCAGTAATACACCCAAGGGTGACAATCAGCCTGAATGAACCCATATACCTGGTAAACCAGAAACTTTTCACATGGGACTGGCACTAATTAAACTTAAATGACCTTCCACAAACCCATTTAACTATCAATCAGGGGACAAATGGTACACATTAAGACATACTCAACAATAGATGGGGGCAGAAGTGGTGGAAGAGGGAGCGGTCGCGGGGTTGGCAGGATGGAACAGTGGCAAGGGCAACAGGTTGTTACAACAGAATGCCAAAAGGAAGTGACCTGCCTTAGTAAGAAGGAATAGCCTATGAGTGGTCTTTAAGTACAATACAACAATTCGATAAAGTATAAATTATACTCCATATCTAACCATTATGCCAGGATGCCTAGATTATTCACACCTATTATAGATTGGGAATATTTTTATGTTATGATATTTATCTAAGTTACTATATTTTACTATTAAATTACCAACACTGGCCTTTCTTTAAAATGAATAAATAAATCAAATGACTTTCAGAATAAAAACGTTCACACAGTAGAGGATAAAAAGGTACCTTTAGGGGATCATATCTACCAGAGCTACCAGCTCCCATTGTGCCAGATGGTGGGAACCCTCCACCAGGCATGCTTCCTGCAGGACCAAATCCCCGGGCAGGGCCAACAGGAGCACCTTCTGCTCCAGCATTTGCGTCTCGCAGAGTTCTCACTCTGAGTCTTGAGGCAATCTCTGCCAATGCATCTTTAGCAACACCAAAGTTTCCAGATACCTGAATCATTCAAAGCATACGGATAAGTGTGGATGATTGCATGGCTCAAAAATTAGAACAGTCAGAAAACAGTAGTAACAATGGCATATTACAAAGAACGTATTAAAAAAACATGTTCTAACCCCCATCACCTGCACAAGCTCTTCATCATCTGCTGCACACTTAGGCTTGTCATCCTTGGAGTAAACACGAATGTCTGCCTGGGTTCTCCTCCTCATCTCATTAATAACATGACCTCCTTGACCAAGAATGCAACCAACCTTACTTGACGGAACAAGAAGCCTAGTAATGATATTACCTTTTTCAGAGTATTCACTAACTTTATTCTGAAGCTGAAGAATTGCTTCAATGGTTTCTGATCTTGGATTCCAGAGAGCCTGAAACAACGTAAGTACAATGATCCACCACTAGTATATCGGCAGCAATAAAACCTCATTTGACACCAATAATTGATACACAACAGGATGTCCATAAGAGTAATGCCTATGAACCATATGACGAGATGTAAGAGAGAGATTGTTGACGTGTAACAGAAAAGGCAGACCTCAAAAGCAGAGACCCGAATCACACGCTCATCTGACTCAGCTGATGCATCCTGGACGTGTATACTGGCCCCCGTCTCCTGCTGTAATTGTTTTACATTAGAACCTCCCTTGCCAATCACCCCACCAATTTTCCCAGCTGAACACAAAATTTTCATAGAGAACTCGGCTGAAGCTTCAGCACCAGGTCCAGGAGGAATACCATTGAAACCCCCTGGTGCAAATCTGGAATGCTGATTTCCATACCCCTCCATCCATGGCGTAGGCGGCATACTATGGGAACTAGAGTTCCGATGGGACCACATTGGATTTCCAGGTGGAAGCATACTAGGCATGGGAGCTCCAGGAGGATGAAATCCTTGGCCTCCAAAAGGCATAGTGAAACTCAGAGGAGGTTTATCCTTGCGTGGATTCTGATGCAGCAGCGTTGATACTTCATAAAGTGCTCTCTTTGCCACATCTGGTTTTCCAGATATCTGCAATATACCTTCCAAAATTACAAATTGTAGGGAGTTCCAAGAAAAATCAGAATTGTCCAAAACAAATTTCCAAATATGATCATGTTCAGAAATTAGAAAAAAAATAATAATAATGAAGGCAAGAATAGCACAAATTAAACATAGCTTTTGTAGTACATGAACAAGGAAAAGCACAAAAATTAGTTAGTATGAGATTAGCAAAGACAGCAGATAATCCCAATAACAGCGTCTTTGCATCCAGAAGACAATTTGTGGCAAAAAACTTCACTTCACAATGTTTGGATAGGTGCACATATCAATCATTTCAGAAGCACTAGCAATGACTTACAGAGACAAAATCATACAGTGAACCAATAAAGGGAAAACTTATAAGTTAGATGCCAACATTCTATACTTCTTATCAAAAAACATTCTATACTTCTCAAACATTCATTTTTCAGGGCAATCCTCTATATATTCTTGCCACTGAACCCACTCAAGCTTGGCCCGAACTTACATAATGCTCAGAATTATTAGTTGAAACCCTGCTTCAAAGTCAACACTAGATGAAGTCATCAACATTATATGCAACTAATTTTGGGTTCCCAAAAAAGAAATCCAAGACATTTACCAGATCAAACACTCTCAGAATGGACAAAATCGCACAAACTGGGGAGAACCAACCTCAATGTCACTACACCACATATTCAGTCACTGGAGATAATATGTTCAAAAATCAACAACCCAATCAAGTAACATAGCCAACTCAGACTCCTCTAAAACCTTCAAATCTTGATGTGCAGGATGAAACAGCCTGAAACCATGATTCAACAGCCATGGAATGACTTGAGAAAAATTACCCACTTAGGAGTCCAAGACTAAGACTTTTAGCCTCCCCTAGTGAAGGAGGCCAAATCTAGTTAAGAAGTCCTTTTGGTCCTGTGTTAAGTACCCAAATCTTTAGACCTAAGATTTTTTTTTTTTTTTTTTTTTTTTTTTTTTTTATGACGGGAAACCCTCCAAGGCAGAGCTACTTCATGTACCTACTCCTGTTGAGCAAAGCCTGGACCCATGCAAAACCCTTAGAAGTTAGATTTAGTCTTAGGAAGTTTTTTTATTTAGGGCTAAGATTTGTTTAGTATGGGGTTCGGATTTATCTTTAGTAGGGATTTTCAATATAGGAAAAGAATTTAGATTATCTTTCTCATGATTGATGCATATTGGATAAAGATTTACAACATGATTTTGTTTATTGCACAGTATTGTAAGTCCTCTTCCTCCGCTCTTTCTTCTCCATCTTCTTTCTTTATTTTATGCACCTTGTCGATATGTAAGTACAACAATCAGTTTATAGGAATCCACTACTTTACACTGTAGAAACCATATTATAAAAAGCACAATACTTTTCCTATCAAAGTCAAATCCTAGAGACAAAGGCCAAAACTACAAAAACCAGACTCTATTACTGGTCTTGTCACTGTTGAGAGCCCAGCTGACAGTACCCAATTACTATTTTCCTGGCTGTACGTCATCCCAACATAAACTACAAACCCTAAATCCCCATGTTATCCCAGCCTTTCCTCATCAAATAAACACCTCAAACTCACTACCAAAAGCCTTACTCACTGCTGTCCAGAATTTCCTGCACCTTATTTCCTTAGTTCTTGCATAATAAGGCCTATGAAAGCTTCCACAAGCTTCACAATCATAATCCGCCAACTTTCTCACGAGAGACACCACTTAGGCTCTATAATACCAATGCTATTCCCCTTCTAACCACCTACTCCAAGTCATGCAATTTAAACTAACCACTCCAACTTAAACTCACACGTCATGAAGGGATACTGTGTTAGTTTGACATGTAAAAGAAAATTTCTACGTTAAGCATTAAGTTCAGCCAATAGAAGAGAAATTAAAGTAAAGAAATTGTGGAAAAACCAAAATTTGGGAATTACTTGGCCCACCTAATACAAATAATAAGGAAAATGGAAGGTTGCACCACATGCACACACACACATAGATAAAGACTAAAAGATGTTTCAAGATTTAAAAGCTATTTCAGAAAATAACGTAGTCAATCTATCATTTTACTAGATGCCAAGACCTAAAAGCAAATTCACTATTAAAATGGGGGGGGGGGGGGGGGGAAGGGGGGGAAACAACGAAATTCTGATATACTTCATAAAGAAACTGTCAATGATTTACTTATCAAAAAAAAAAGAAACTGTCAATGATTTAAAAATTCTGAAAAGAATGGGTGATGTACTCTGACACCACCAGAAATATCCTATACATTCTACTCATTGATGATATAAGAAAGCATGGGACCACAATAGGAAGAAAAGCAAGATTGAACTCTAGAGAGAGAGAGGATCAATACAAAGACACCGATACTTCAACCATTTCATATTTCTAAAGTTTGCCACTTCACTTGTTCACTGTCAGTGAACAGCAGTAGTGAGAAGAAGTCAGTCCACCCACCTCTTTTTCTGCATGCCTGGCCTCATCCTTTGCATCTGCCACCATTTCATCAAGGCATGCTTGACTTTTCCAGGTGCATACACAGTTGATCACACATCTTTTAAACTCAAACTCGGCCCAAAAAACACAATCCTCCGAAAAAAATTTATATTTAAAACAGCACATCATTCAGCTCAATATGGATCATGGTGTCTTGCATCTTTGAAGACGCTAACAAACTTTCCAGTCAGCTACTCATGATAAGCATGGGAAAACTCAAGAACGACCCATCAAGAAGAGGACCTGCACCCCACTATACTGATTCACAGGACGGAACTCAAGTTACAGATCCATCGTAGTTCGAAATTGATAGAAAGCAAAACAATTTCAAAAGCCAATGGTCTCCATGAAATTCAAATCATGTTAACCTTATCCACTTAAGCATTGAGTAAACTTCCTACAAGACAGGATCATATCAAACTCAACTAATCATTTTTGGCTTAGATATAGCGGATATCATTCAATCCACAGCCTTTCCACTTTCAGCTCCCACATTCATGATACAATAATCCAATTTAGTCCACTTGCATCTATATTTTACAATAGGCTAAAATACATTTTGGTCCTTTCAAGTTTATTTTTGGGTTGATTCAGTCCTTGAAGTTTCAGTTTGTTGTCAGTGTAGTCCTTCCATCCAAATCTGTCAAACTTGCTCACGATGAATATCACATAACATGTACATGAGTGTAAAATGACATAATTTTGGTGAAAATTTTCTTGAGAAAAAATAAAATTTAAAGAACATTAAAAAGAAGGCAATGTCATATCAGTTTGCAATATTAGCAACTCAATATGAAAAAAAAATGTTTACTTTTTATTTGTTGTTTTTATTAGGAAGAAAAAAAAAGTATTAACTCATCTCTCTGCCCCACCATCTCCGCCACTCCACCACGAGAAATAGATCCACCACCTCCAAGAGGTCACCACTATCTACCCTTCTCTCTTTCTCCTCCCACTCACCTCCATTCTCTCTTGCACCATCTACACCACTCCACCATAAGAACTGAATCCACCACCTCCTTTTCTCTGTTCCTCCTCCCCCCATCAATTCAACTTCAAGTCTCCACTAACCAACCCAACCGTCTCCTCTCAAATTTAAATTTTTAAGAATTGAATCATTGTTAGTTCACATCTCCAAATGCATATACTTGTTACAACGGATATTGAAAATTTCAAAATGAAACCCCTCAAAAGTGGAGAATTCCTCAAAACCCTACTGAGCCTCAAAGTATGTGGCAGCGGTGGTTGTGGTGGAGTTAGGGCTCTTGCAGACGTGGAACAATGCATTAACAGCTTGCAGTTTTTCCTGAAAGTTCTTTTCATTTCATTTCATTCTCTCATGGATTTTTTTTTCTTACTGCCATTTGGATGGAAGGGCTACAATGACATCAAACCAAAACTTCCAGGACCAAATTGAACATAAACTTACCAAACAAAAATGTACTCTAGCCTTAAACGTAAAATTGGAAAAATCCTAAAAACATGCTATTGAGATATTTTCCTGAGTTATTAAAGTCGCCAAACATCTAGGGGAACAATCATTACATGGACAAACAAAGCTACAACACATCTTTACAGGACTACTCCCACGTTCTGTCTCAAATGAGCAAAGCATAAACTTAACACTAAAAGCAAATATATTGCAGTTAGCACTGTGGCTTCCAGATACAGAAGAAAAACTCTTAAACCAGGATTCATTTGACCTATCAGCAATTTTTCCAAGCAGCAAAGTTCAAACTAAGATTACAACACAAAGGAACCTCACTGCTCTGCCAATAGCCAGCTCAGTCCATCTTGAAAAGTAATGATATCTTATAGTGCTCTACAGCACCAAACATAGTCATACCTATGAACATCTTTGTACGCAAAACAGAAGACTTCAACCAAATCCCATAATACAGCTTGGAAAGGTTAAGTTCCAACACAAACCTGATCATTGTTCTTGTTATTCCACACCAAAAACAAATCAAATACAATTTCCAATCACATGAAAAGGATCCCAATTAAGGACCCCAACTATCAAGTAGAAATGGAACCATTTAATGTCAATATATTTTAATACACATACATGTGTATGTATGCACTAATGTATGTATATATAGTGTATGTAAGTATGCATGTGAACAGCCAAGGCAAGAGACAATCCACTGTGATAAATCCCTTGTTTGGCAGGCAGATACAGTTCTTCATCTTCATAATAATGCGGAATGTTGAGCCAAGTTGGGTAAACCATGGCATGACAATAATCTCTTTAAATTTGTACACACATGCACCTATAATGCAATATTTTCTCTTGCATTTTTTTGACACATTATTCAAATCAGTAGATTTAATTGGTCACTGGCCATGGTTACCCCCCCACCCCAAAATACTATTATTTTCAAAAGCCTATGAGTCAAAAGAAACATGGGAAGTCCCAAAGAGTCATATTTGCACACCAGATGGAAAGAAATTTGAAGCAAGCAACCTGCAGGCAGGAAGGCAAAGGGTTACAGGGGAGAATCAAGTCAAAACAGCGGTTCTCTTTCTGCTATCTTTCCCAAAGGGCCTACAGGATGCAGCTTCTCTTGTTGAGGCGAGCCCGGTTGCATCGTAAGAGAAATAGGGGTGAGTTTAGCTAATGAATTGGTGTTTTGAGTTGTCGTTTTGAGCGGTGGTATAAACATTAAGGGGCACCCCGAGAGTCACAACTAGGGCTGTAATCGAGCCGAGCCGAGCCGAGCTTTAGGATTTCAAGACTGGCTCGTTTACGAAGATGCTTATTCAAGCCAAGCTATGAAATGTGTGTTTAAGCTCGGCTCGTTTAAAATTCGGGCGAGCTCGAGTTCGTTGAAAATGCTATTCGAGCCAAGTCGGGATCAACTTGAGCTGGAGCTAAACTATTAAATTCTTTAATATATGATCTGAGCAGAATTCAAGCCCGAATTTTAAAACAACCTCTAGACATTTATCTATAGTATAAATATAAATATTAAGTAATTTATATTACATATATTACTTAATTACTAATATACATAATTAAATTTATATAACTAAAAATTAGTTTTATATATATATATATATATATATATATATATATATATATATATATATATCAACGAGCTAACGAGTTTGGCAAACGAACCGGTCGACCTTTAAACGAGCTGAGCTCGCGAGCCCCTATTGAGTTTTCTCAAGCAAGTTGGATATGTATCATTTACTAATCAAGCGGGTTCCACAGTAACGAGTGGGTTTGTACAAATATTGAGCTCGAGTTCGAGTCGAGTTAAACCAAGCGGGTTGTCAAACAGACTGGTTTATTTACAACCCTAGACTCACATCTATATCTTTAGTTTTTGGAGAATATACGGCAAAGGCAAGAAGGATACAAAATCATGCCTCAGCTGAAGCTGGAAAAAAGAGTGGCAACTAAGCAGTAAACTAAGTACAAATCAGATATTAGCATCAAGCCAATCCCCATTGACAACCAATCACGCAAGAGCTTGCTAAGCCTGATGTGTAACGTATGAGCATACCCACAGCCTAGAACTCATAGTCCAATAAGACAATGCAGAGAAAATGACTACCGAGGGTACATTATGGAAGTCTGAAACCCTAAGCAAGGCTCCAGTAGGTTCATTTGACTCCCAATATCAAAAGGCCGTTTCTGATTAGGTAACTATTTCCCAAATGATTAGAGAATCAGCATGCACATAATGCCACTTACCTCTCATAACTGCTATAAATTCCCAAGCATAAGGACAGCCACACACTTTCAAATAGTACAGGAGACGAAATGCCTTCTACTTAAGTCGACCTACTTATCAAGTAAAGTGGGTTTAGGAAAACCCACCCAAAGATGAGTCTCTATATTCTGAAATACGCAACAAATACCAGACATAAAGATTTGGCACATCAACTTGACATCACATTCATGTATCAAGACTAAAGGTAAAGGTTTTCATTCTCTTTCCCACCAAATTCATTCCAAAAAAAATTTCATTTCATTATTAGTATTAACTCAAGTAATAAAAGTCATTATATGCACATATACAGTGCTACAATGCCTACTTTATTAAGACAAGCACATCAAATGCAAATCTTATAACAGAAAAACAAGCTCAGACCATCAAGCTGAACCACCCCAGTCAAGTTTTAAAACAAAGAAGAGGGAAAAGGCATTTTTACGAGTTGACCCAAGTAAGCCTGAATTAAGGCCATTACCCAGTATAGATCCAACCAAAGTGGAGTCCAGAGAGAGAAGAACTGGATCCAGTTGTATCCTTCAACTACATCTTAATTCGAATTCATTTAAAGAAGAAAAAAAAAAAAAAAAAAAAAAAAAAAAGCATGCTTACTATGTCAATTCCTGATCCAGAAGATTCATTTCACATGCTAAAAGGAGCAAAATACAGAAACCTTACCTGCACCAATTCATCAGTGCCCATAGCACATGCAGGAAGATGATCTGCAGGAAGAACACGAATATTTGCACCTGTCTCACTCCGCAATCTTTGAATAACATCTCCACCTTTGCCAAGAAGACATCCTACCATGAAATTTGGAACTAAAAGTCGTGCAGTGACAACATTGCTATCATTATCATCATCAAATGTCATGCCACCAAAGAGATCTTCCTCAATAATCCTGTCATGAACTTTTAGGAGAGCATCCTGAGCAGCACAGTGAGGCTCCATGGGCTCCATTTCATTCTCCCCAGCTGAATCTTCATCATCATTTTGTTTCCTTGAAATATTGTTAGGCGAACTATAGATAATAATAACTCTCTCATCTGAGCCAGGAACAGAGTCGGCAACTGTAATCTTCGCCTGTGTCTCTTCTCTCAGGGCTTTGACTATGCTGCCACCTTTTCCAATGACACCACCAATTTTTCTAGATGGGCAGAGTATACGATAGACAGTGTCAACAGATTGAGAATCCCCTGAAGACTGTTCACGGCTTAAATTATTCCATCTTCCTTTCTTATTGCCTCCTTTCTTCTTAAATTGGAAGCTGGGGCGTTTCTTGAAAAAATTCCGTGTGTTCCCATCCATACTGCCGAGAGAATTGATACTAAAATACCCTTGATTTGAACAAGATCAAAACCTAAACAACCACCAAAAGGTTATATGATTGTTAGGCAATAATAACCAAAAAGACAAAAAGGCATTGTACACCATTTTTATGTACAACAAATATCACTCCAATCTCCATAATGACCCTACTAACCACTAAATAGAATGATCCAAGTAACGAGAAGCCAGTTTTAATTTACTTTAGTTTTATGTTATTTTAAGAGTCAAGGATATTTCTGTAATTTTAAGATTTCTGGACATAGGATCTACATTTGATCCATTAGGTGTTATTTTGAGTTTTGTTATGTTATGAGGCTTTTATTTGCTGGTTTCATTAACCATTTTGTTTGGAAATTGCATCAAGTTCAAATCTTATTAATGTTAGGTATTAATCGACTATTTAATAGACATAATATGTTCTATTCAATGGAGAAATATATTTTGCTAAATTTCAAACCTATGAAGCTTTCTTTGAGTTACGTGTCATGCAATCCTCCTCTAAGGTGTGATGCCAAGGAAACCGTAGATGTGATGTTTTAGAAGGTGTGATGATTTCTTGAACTGGCAGCAACTCAGCCACCTTGCAAACCCTACAATCTAACCTAGACTTTCCACCTTTAAACACTAAAAAATTTCTATGGTAAGAACATACTCTTTCTCCCATGTATTACCACCAAAACACTTGAACATCAAAACACTATTCTCAGATTATTGTTCACATCACCAGAACAGCCTCCAACTTTGGCCCTTTCTCACCATCCTTTGGCTGCAAATACTTACCCTTTTGAGCTCCAAAACCCCTAATCTTTACCTACCTCTTTTCCACCACACCACACCTAACCCAAACCATATCATAAAAGTCCAAAACCCACTGCTGCCACAAAAATCCTTCAACTTTCAAACATCAAAACAACATTTTTCTTAAAGCTTGCAATCAAATAACCCTAGAAACAATATCTTGAGGCTGCCCTAAATAAGATTTGGTTCCTGAGTTCTTTGTCCTATGTAACAATATCATCATTGCTATTGCACTAGGAGCACTGTTGTATTGAAGATGGTGCCTGTGTCCCTTTTGTGGTGTCTATGAAGATAAAGGAACAACAGAAGTTTGGAAGATCGTGAGAGGACTTGGGAGGAGATTAAGTTTTATTTTTCAATACCCTATACTTTTAGACAACTACTTTATTTTTCCTTTGGTGATTAGTTATCATAATTTCCTCTCTTTTTTTGTAGTTTCTCTTGTATACTTCTTGTGTACCTTGAGGCGCCTTATACTTTTAATGATATCTTGATTACTTTAAAAAAAAAAAAAAAATACTTCCACAAACAAACAAATTCTAACACAAAAGGTAAGAAGAGAAAAGAATTGCAATTTTAGAAACTGAAGTCCAGACAAATAGCCATGTTCCATGAATTCTGTTTTTCAGTTCTTAAATAACCACAAAAATCAAGATTTCTAGTGGAAGGTTTCTAACTTACTATGTTCTCTTTAAATAAATTTCTATCCACCTTTTCTTTACTAAAGCAAGGCAATATCTCTCTTATGATGATACAGTCTACGTATTCATTTTAATACCTTCACCACAAATGTACAAGAAACACTAATGTGCAACGGAAGTTGGAAAATTCATCAATTGCAAACCAAAATAGCCAAAGTTACATAGTGGCAGAAAAGAGAACTGTATACGAATAAAAGTACCTTCTTCTCTACCAATCCCGAATCATAGTGAGAAACTCCATCACAGTTCACTGAATTGTTTCGCGAGTACTACAATCCCATCTCCTAGGGTTTTGTTTAGTCCCTGAACTGAAACCTATTCAAACACAACCGAGAAAACATAACAATTCAATAGAAAATCACACAAGCATTGGCCCCTACATTATCATTCTTAATGACATGCACCATCACGCAGTTGGAACTTCCTAATTCAATAGCAAACTCAAGCCCTAGAAATCACAGCGCTTCTAATACATACTAAGCAATCAATGCTTGTAGTTTATTGGTACTGATTACTTGTTACCAACCTCATTTAAATTCGAATTATACATTTTCTTCAAAGATTACAATGCAAATTGAAAAATACATATAGAAGCTCGATTGAGCTAAATTTTTGAAGTTTTTTCAAGCAAATTACGGGAAATTTTTTAAAAAAATCGATTTTTATAATGCGAACAATTAGGTCTAGCTTTTCTGATAAAATTTCATTTTCTGCCACAAGAAGTTACACATAAAAGAAACAAATCAGTAAAAACAATAAATTAGGGTTTTGGGGAGCGTTGAAGAGAGCGAGAGAAGTGTACTCACCAGAGAGAGAGAGAGAGTCTTTGATAGTGAGACGATTCCGAGAGAGGAAACAGTAACAGAAGTTGAAATCAGTGCCGCTTGCCGGGTCGAGTTGGCGTAGAGAGAGAGAGAGAGAGAGAGAGACAGACAGACAGAGAGGGTGGGGGAGAGAGAGAGAAATGGTCGCTTAGAGTTTTGAATTATGTTCTTTGTGGAAAACGGGGTTGGGCTTGACCCGTTTAGATGGTTTTGTGAAACCGATGGACCATACGAGGCCTCTGTTCTAATGGGCCTACTAGGCCAGTGATGGAAAATTTATTGCAGAAAGTAAGTAGTGCAAAGAAAACTGAAAATTCAATCCCAACAAAAAAAAAAAAAAAAAAAAAAAAAAAAAAAAAGGAATAGAAAATGGTTCAAATGGTTCAAATGGTAAATTTTTTGGAGTGGCAACAGAAATCCGGGAACCAAATTCGATTTGACACCAAAGACTGAGAGGTAAACAAAGCAGAGGGGTTATCTTGTAATTAACAAGTCCAATCAACTTCAAGACAAAAATAAATTTTAAGAGTCACGAACAAAATTCAACAAGAATTACACTAATCAATAAGAAAATCAGATTTACAAGTAAAATATAAACGCGTTAGAGAGCTTCAAATGTACTTTTGCTATCTAAAAAGTTGTGTTAAACAAAAACGGGCATATTTGGTAAAAAATTTCATAGTATTTTTTTGAGTTTTTTACTCTAAAAATAATCAAAACACACTTTTGGCATAAGCTTAAAAATGAAATTTTTGCCAAAATTACTTTTTGACTTAAAAACTCTATTTCTCTAACACAATCTCAAACGTACTCTAAATTATATAATGTGAATGATGGTAGGTAGTACACTATGCAATAATTAGAGTGAGAACCGTGCAAGTGCGTTGTCAATCCATGATAGTCGTTTTTTCTACAAAACTCACACGTGTGAAAAATTATTTGACGAAGAGTGTAGTTGATATAATGAGTATTTATCTCTCTAACAAGTAGTATACCACAATGACAACATAATCAACAATTGTAAACAACAGTAAAAATGATAGTAAAAACCAATAAAACCTGATGAGGTAGATGATGATGATGATGATGATCCCTTTTACTCACACATGTAAAAAAATTATTTGCCGAAGAGTCTAGTTGATATAATGAGTATTTATCTCTGTAACAAGTAGTATACCAGAGTGACAACATAATCAATGATTGTAAACAGCAGTAAAAATGATAGTAAAAACCAATAAACCCCATGAGGTAGATGATGATGATGATTCCTTTTTGTAGTTAAAGCGAGATATTGTGCATGTATATAGTCAATCCGTAAGGGATCCCTTTCTCATTGAACCCACGCAAGTGAAGAAATAAAAGAAAATGGCAATCTCAATGATGGTGAAAGCTCTATAAGGCCTTACATGGCCAATAATGGTGGCCATTCTTGCAGTTAGAGTGGAGATAGTATGTGTTGATGGGTGATGGGTCCCTTTATTATAAAGCTTAAGGGGATCGAGTGTAACTTATATTGTTTGCATTTATCTCTCTCTCTCAAGTGTCAAGTAATATTCTAGCATATTGTATCACAACCTCGCTTTGAAAACTTTCTACGTGTGTTTTATCTCTCTGGAAGACTAGAAAGAAAAATTAGGAAGGGGGAGGGAGGGCATAATGGGCATATTTGGAAAAAAATAAAAAAAATATATATATATTTCTACTTTATATCACATTAATCAATTTTTTTTTTTTTTTTTCTCATCTCAAAACTCTTTGTCAAATTCACCCAACATCTAACAATATTGTTGACCATCCCTAAAATATTGACTAATTGTTTCGAATTCAGGTCAAAGTTTATAGTTTAGGGACAGAATTCAAGCATTGTACATTGAATCTTTCTAGGAACTGCACACCCTTGACAACAAACCCACATAGCATATGTTCGAATCCTGTAATTTAAGGAATATTATCCTGTCTATTATGAAGGAGATTGAGAGTATTTAAAAGTAATTAAAGTTTATGCATTTAACGGTATACACAATATCAGTATTGGCACATGTAGTACACCGTTTTTTTTTGTTGAAAAAAATATTAATAACTTCTCATTGATAAAGATCATAGAGTGAAGCTAGGATAAGCTCCATCAACAATCAAAAGATAGAGCTAATTGCTCCATCAAAACAATATTACTAAAACAATTTGGAATTTGATCCCTGCATATTCTATCACTGACATTTGTGGCGGCTGCTTTCGCAAGCATGTGTGCTGCCTCGTTCGACTCACGGTTGATATGTATAACATTCCATCCTTGTAGTGAGTGTAAGATGCACCTTATGTCCTCTACTAAATGGCCGAAACGACTCCAAATGCTCATTAATGAATTGATGTCCTCCACTATCTGTTTTGCATCTTCCTCTACGATTAAGTATCAACTTTAAATCTTAACCATAAAATTGATATTATTAATTTTATTTGAAACAGAGAAAATGCTTGCTAATGAAATTAATTACGGCTAACCCCACTTGACCTTTATTAATTGTATGGTCCTTCAAGTTCAATGGAATGCAGGGAGGTACAGATAAACAAAGAAAATTAAATTCCTTTTGCATATATGGTTTAGAAGCTCATTAATGAGAAAGGAAAAATTGAACTCGATTCCTGTAGGTTACAACGATGAGTACGAGGGCAGTTGAAATTATTGTGGAGTTATTAATGTATAGAAGAAAATTTTGATAGGAAATTCTTCGTAATTATTTAAAACAATTATAAAACAATCATCGTAGTTCGAATTCAACCCAGGAAGTCTGGAATGGACAATTCTAACCTCGATAAACACCACTCACGAGCTATCGATGGTAGCATCTGTAGCTGATGTAATATCACAACTTCAGAAGGGAAAAAAGAAAAGGTAATCTTACATTTAAAAAGATACTTAATTACTTACCATATATTGATGTGAATAGTCAAATGTTATCTTTTTAATTACTTACCATTTAATCTTTGACTATTCTTATATGATAAGTAATTAAGTATCTTTTTAAATGTAAGACCTGTGCTTTTTCTTTTTTCTGTCTAATCTTAGGACATTTTTTATCCTTGATCTCTTTTTGTATAAAATAATTATTTGGGTACTGCTATTTGGCCTCTGAAAAATAGGTATTTTTATTCATTAGAAAGCATATAGGCATTTAATGCAACAAGAATTACAGCTTAGCACTGGTAGAGAGATTAATTACAACACCTAAGCCTGATCCTAAGCTTTTATGAGTTAGATGAGCTTAATTTTAAACATCCACACAACAAGTTCTCCTTGAAATTGAATTAGGAGGAAATTCTTGAATGACATGTGTTCAAAATAAATATAATGAGAATCCTATAACTCATGTATCCCTCTAAAAATAATATGGCCCTTAAAATTACCATTTGATCAAAATTCAATAATGATCAATCACAAGTCCAATGGTGATTCTAAGACCCATATCATTTTTAAAGGAACACAAGAACTGATAACATTATTTACTTAAAATTGATTAGCTTGTATAAAAAATGAGCGCCAGTGGTAAGACGGTTTGACAAAGGATAAACTCAAACTCAAAAAATAATTTACAAAATCTAAAAACAAAACCTTTTTTTCTTGAAACTAAATAAGTTTTCGATTGTATCAACCACCAAAACATATTTTTCTAAAAAAAATATTTTACGCAGAAAAGTCATAGTATAATATTTGTCCCCTTCTTTGAAGAAACCGATTGGGGCAATCTATTGGCGAGAGACGCAGGAAATTTATATGCAATCTATTACCTGAAATAATTAAGCTAAAAAAAAAGACTTATAAATTTTTTTTTAATTATTTTACCTAAAGTATAAGAGTTGCATGAGCCAAGCATTTTCCATGGGACAAATGGCGGACCGCATGCACATCATCAATGATATTTCTTCTTAAAGTTCATTCACTGGCATTTAATCCCACACCCAAAAACAAGGAAAACGTGTAATCGTCACCAATTTTTTTTACGCCCAGAACCGACAGTCCATGTACAAACAAAAAAGTCTCTGCATGCGCAAGCGGTCAAGCTTGTAGCGAGGCCTAGTGATTACGTTTTTCAACAGTACTTTCGCCAAAACCGTGTACGTACGTTTTGAAGAAGAAAAAAGAAAAACCAAGTCCGACGCAACAGGCAATTACTGTTTCAGATTTGGTCGCAAGCAATAGCGTAAAAACTCAGGAAAGATTTAACAAAGATTTTCTGCTTTGTCTCCCTCTGTTAATTTACCACTTCTATATTTGCAACCACATTTTGTACACCTCGTCACAAAGGGTAAAGAAGGAAAGAACAAAAAAAACAAAAAAAAGTACAGTCAAAAAAGGAAAACCAGAAGAAAAAAGGAAGGGTCATGATCTCTTCTATGCAAATGGACAAAGCCGATCTGAGTCGTCAAAACTGGACTTGACTTTTTAAGTTTTCTTTACTTAGGCTTCACTCTAAGCCGGGTAATTAGAATTTAAAGCCCCAGCTCCATCTTACACGCGGCGTTGAACTCAGCCGAGCCACCGCCAACACAAGCATCGACCCTTCTCTTCTTAACGGGAACCACGTGACCGGCACGTGACAACGGCTCCAATCCTAGAGTAAGTTCCAGACCTATCTCGCTGTCCTGTGCATGCTCATCGGGCTTAGCCACGGACTCCAGCTCGGCTCGGAACAAGACCGAAGCCTCAGCCGTCTCCACCGATAACATGCTCTCGGTCTCTTTGCTCTCGCCCTCCACATTCGGCGCCAGCTCCGACTGGTGGCTCAGAGACGACTCGTGGCTGGTCGATCGGTTCAGCTCGTCCGTACAGCACCCACCCTCGTACCTGGGCTTCACGCCCCGCGCCGAGCCGTCGACGGCCGCACCGTTCCCGGCCTTGCCGGCTCGTGGCTTGATCACAGAGCGCTTGAACCGGCACCGAGTTCTGATCCGGTGGGGATCGTTGGACGCGGCAGAGTTCTCGTCCTTGGACACGTGCCGAATGTCGTATGCCTTCAGTGGCGGCCCATGGTCGCTGGCCGCGGCTTCGGACGTAATCGGCGTGATCGGCGCACCCTTTAGCACGGCTTCCACTGCTGCTTGGCAGAGCTGCCAGCTACCGGACCACAACAACCCGACCGACCCATAAATCGGGTTCACTATCCTCCCACATGCCTCGTATAGCAAAGACCTAAATATCGCTGTAACCCCCAAAAAACAAAAACGTCAATCCCCATTTTCAGAAGATAAAGCCTGTTTGGTTCATGCAAAAACAGAATAAAGCGACACGTTAAAATCTGAACCTATTTTTTAATCAAGTTTTAATTTATCTTTTTCCAAACGTATAATAAATAAGGTCTGGAGGGCTAACCAGGTCGGAGGTGTTCAGGGCCGGCGTTGATGAGATTCATGAGGCCAGCGCGGCCGTAGAACTTAGCAAGGAAAACAGTAGCGTTGGCTTGAGACTCGGGGCTCTTGATCCACTGCAAGCAAGGCCTGATACTGCAATTTTCACTGCACCCTTTGCGTAGAACCCGGCACCCATTGCAGCTCATACGCATTTTCTCCACAAACTGAACAAATACAGAAAGAAAAGAGAGAGAGAGAGAAGGAAAGAGGAGGCTTGTTTGTATGGTTTTTGGAGGGTATGGGGGAGAATAATAAGAAGGTTGTGTGGGGTATTTAAGTGAAGAGGTTGTGGGGTTCGCCCAAGGAAGGTTTTCAAGTACTGGGGTACGCAGTTGTTTTTACTTTTCCTACAACACTGGTTTCCACGTTCAAGGGGATTGGGCATTGCACCAGTTTTTAAGCTTTAAAAAACCAAAACAAAAAAGAATTGGAAATCCTAGCACCAATCTCACTCACAGCGCGTGTAACCGACCCCCAATCAAGGGTTACTAAACAGTCTTGCCATTGGGACGTAAAGCCGTCGACCCCAAGTGGGGGTAAAAAACAAAACTTTATTCCGAACCACTCTTGGCCATCTTGTTCTTATTCCCGAAATTAACCTTTCTGTGTACAATAGAGGAAGTAAAGGGTGAGGGTAAGACGGTAGTTATGCTCAGAAGAAGACGAGCCACATGGGGCAGGTGGGTCAGATAGTGGGAGGATGTGGTGGAGGATGGCATGCAAGTGGGTACAAAAATTAAGAAAGGA
Source organism: Corylus avellana (assembly GCF_965113065.1). Taxonomy (NCBI): domain Eukaryota; kingdom Viridiplantae; phylum Streptophyta; class Magnoliopsida; order Fagales; family Betulaceae; genus Corylus; species Corylus avellana. Next base: position 24,443,137 of record NC_142494.1, read on the forward strand.
AAAGAGCGGCGCGTGGCGGACACGTAGAGGAGTCAGTGTGCGGTCGAATCGCCACATATCGTGGGAGGCTACCCCACCTGGAGCTCTGGTTTTTCTAACATTTTACAAAAATAAAAAAATAAATAAAAACAATAAGTGAAACTTGGAAAAGGGCTCCTGGTTTTCGGGAGGTCGTATTGGTTCTAAAACTGCTTTGGGAAAAACCGGTGACCGGTTTCCGGTTTTTCTTCGGGACTGTGGGCGCACTACATGACCCAAATAGCCAACGGTTTTGCTCTCTCTCCCTCTCTCTCTCCAATTTCATGCTTATCTTATAAGACATGATGTCAAATTAAGATTAGGCTGATTGTGGGGGTGATTAAACATGACCCACGTGAAAACAATCCAAATGGAAATTTTCTCTTTTTTAAAAAGAAAAAATTTTACGGCTCAATCATTAATCATGGAATGAACGATGCACATTTGTTCATCTATAAATTTTTTTCGTCGGTCTGTATTTGTTTTCCTGCACTGTTTTTTTCTTTGAATTTTGTTTCTTTCTCCGTCGATTGTCTCATTTATAAAAAAAAAAAAAAAAAACAATTACATCAATCAATTTTATTTGTCATATTTACTGGGTTTTGACAGATGCAAACATATCTTGATGTGGAATGATGTAAATGACGTCTAAATTTTCAATATGACCAAAATATAAAACTCAGAGGCAACATTGAAAAATATTGTCTTATGTAATAGAAATAAACAACCAAAGTAAACCAAGTGTTGCTCCAAAAAATATTAAAAAAAAAGGAAAAAAACAGAATCAAGTTTCGTCATTAGCGCTGACTGGGAAAGAAGTTCGACTCGGGTAAACTCCTCATTCAGTCATTCCCTTTTTAAAATAATGGAAAATTTCAAAAAGTTTATGTGCATCATCATATATTCATATTGCTTTTTCCTTCCTTAAACCAAGATAGAAATAATAATAATAATAAAGAAGGTGGATCGAGTGAAACAAGATCTCTTATATATATTCTAAAATCATGCTTTTTCTTTTTTTTTTGCATTAATCGATTTTAAGGGTAAATATATCTAAAGTTCGAGGGTCAACACGCCAAAAATTCTATCTCCCTAAGTTTTTTTTTTTTTCGACAATTTACTTTCTGGGTTAATCGAAATGTCAAGAAAATTCCAACCATCAAATTTTTTTAACTGCCGTTAGATTGGTTGAAACGTACCGTTTTACCACGTTTATTAATTTAATTCAAAAAAAATTTAAAATAAAAATAAATTGAAGGGGTGGCCGGAAGCCACCCCTGGCAACCCCATAATGGTTGGGGTGCCACCCCTTCAATTTTTATTTAATTATTTAAATTAAATTAATAAAAAATTATTATGATGATGTGGCAAAACAATGCATTTCAAAGAATATAACTGCAATTAAAAAAAAATTGACAGTAGGAATTTTCTTGGCATTTCGATTGACCCATAGAATAAATTCTCAAAAAAAAAAAAAAAAAAAAAAAAAAAAAAAAAAACCTTATGGAGATAAATATTTTGGCGTGTTGGCCCAAGGGCTATAGATATATTTAGCCCGATTTTAAAAATGCTACATGTGAAAAATGTGACATATTATCAAGGCAGCTGAAATTAATTTTTATTTCAATATATATATTTTTTTCGCTCTTGAAGACACTTCATCTTCAATAAATCAAAAAATTGTTTTTTGCTCAAAACTTTTCTACGACATCAAGTGCAATAAAATAATTAAATTATACTCAATTTTCATTGATTCACATTGTTAATAGGTAGCATTTTTCGCATTGTTCGATGCGAGAAACGACATAAATTCTCATAATTTGATAATCTTTAAAATTGTAAGGAACTCCTATCCAGAATTGAGCATGCCGCATTAGTTAAAAATGCTAAAATAATGTTAACTAGCATATATTTAAATCAATTCACCCTTGGATCAATTTTTAAATAACGTTATAACATATTTTTAAATTCAACAAAATAAGAAATAATTGTTCTCCGTTTCAATGAAATATTGAGAGTCCATTCCCGTGAAGAGTCGAACATACTTATATGACTCGTGATCAGTCATTATCCCAAGCAATTGATCTACAAAGTCAAACTGTATTTAATTATTTAGTAAATCATTTGATTTTGCCTCCATCTCCATGGAAGGAAGAATTAATTTCAAGTACATAAAATATATGTCATTTGTTCATTAAAGTGTAACCTCGTAGTCTTAGTACTAGGATTTATTTATTTATTTATTATTATTTTTTTTGAGTACTAGGATTTAATTTGTTTCTATATAATTATTCATATATTGACTGAAGTGGCTGTCCTTCGCAATGGTTTTAGTCAGATTGTAACGTGGAGGACAAGCGCACATCCTAGAACCATGTCGACCTCCGTTTGGTGCATTGCTGGCATTGAATGTGACTTTTACTTCTTATAAAGTGTTTTCGCTGTTCATCCGCAAATTATTATCTTTTTCTTTTTCTTTATTATTAGGCTAAAGTTTCTATACCTTTTTCAAAATAATGTTTTTTCTTTCAGTTGAGACAATATCATTTAAATTACTAAAATTTGATAATGTCTTCCTAGGACAAAAATACTCTTAATAAAATATTTTTAAAAAAAATTAAAACTAATTTTTTTTGAAAAATAAACAACTAGGGTGTGGAATTTTTTTTTTTTTGAAAATTAAATGTTTTTTTTTCTTTTATTTTCAAATTGATTAGAGTTTTTTTGTCTTATTGAAAAATATTTAGGATAATTTTTGTTATTTTCTTTTTGTAATTTAGGGAAGACATTGCTAATTTTTTTGTAGTTTTAAATGAACATTTTTCCTAATTGAAAGTTTGGGGAGCCATTATTAAGGTCTGTCTGGGTTTGCGATTTCAAAAAGTACAATATAAAAATAATGATTTTAAAATGTACAATTTAAAAATATAATTTTTAAAAATACAGTTAAGCTTTTGATAAAATCAAAATTTAACTTTTAAAATCGTAGTTTAGCCTTTAAAATTGTACGTCTTTTTGTTAAAAGAAAAGAAAAGAAAAAAAAAAAAAACTATGTTTTCAAAATCGCAATTTTTTAAAACCATAACGCCAGACAATCTAGTAAATAAAATCGCATTTTTTTTTTAATGAAATTACAATGACAAACACTCTTAAGTTTTAATTAAGTGATAATTTAAAAGGCATGTGAATTTTTAATATTATTTGTTTCCTACTCATTGTATTTAGTTTTTTCAGTAAATGACAAGATATTATTAACGTGGGAAAGTTGAGATTCCGGACGGTGGATGAGGATGAGAAAAAAGGTGGTGATGTTGCATGCAGAAGCGTACAAAAGTCATGCATTAGGCAAAGGCAGCGCGTGGCGGAAACATCTAGAGATGTCAGAGTGGTATTTTATTATTCAAGTGCCACATATCACGGAAATGCCACCTCTTTCAAAAGCTCCTGGTTTTTGGGAGGGTCGTATTATTGGAAAACCGCTTTTGGGGAAAACCACGTATTGGCTAATAACACCCCCAACAAGCAAGCTTTAGCTAGACAGCCCAGACTAGACTAATATAGCCCCCAATTTCAGAAACTGCTTTCTTTTTAAATAAATAATTTTATCCCGCTTTCGCTTACCAGTAATTTGGACCCACTTTTTAATTGCATCCAAAACTTCTTTTTAGCTCCACGGACTGTCAAGTCTGTCATGGACTCATAGACAGTTATACATCAATTCATATTGAAATTCTGATAAATGACCAGGGTTAATATTTTTTTATATAATTTTATAAAAGGTTAAATACTTAATACATATGAAGTTTGAAAACTTTATTTGTATTCCTTTGAAGTTTAATTTTTATCATAGGACCTCCTTAGGGTTTAGATAAAGGATCAAGTTAGTTCATTCGTTAATTAATCATTAAGAGTGACACGTAGACTAATCAGATGTTGACATGTAGCACCTATTTAATTTTTTATATTTTTTTAATTAAAATATATATTTAAAAAAAAAAAAAAATTGGGGGTGGCCATTTGGCCGGATGGGGGTGGCTCCTAGGCATAAGTCACCCCCAAATTTTTTCCTTTTCTTTTTTTTTTTTTTTAAAAAAATACATTTTTTTAATTTTAAAAAAAATTTAAATATGTGCCACATGTCAACATCTGATTGGTCCACGTGTTAGTCTTAACGGTCAACTAACGGATGGATTAACTTGGTCCTTTATCAAAACCCCAAGGGAATCATGTGATAAAAATGAAACCCCAGAGGGGTAAAAATAAAGTTTCCAAACCCCAAGGGTATTAATTATTTAACCTTTTTATAAATTAATTATTAAAATTCTAATTTCTAATTTGTAAACTCTACCTAAGATAATAATAGATGCTATAAATTTAATGGTCGATTTAATAAATTTATAAAAAAAAAAAAAAATAGAGAATGATACTCTCCAATTGAATTCAATTGGAGGAGAGCTGGTCCCTTCTAAATGAAGGGTAGAATTGTCAAAAAAAAATTATAAAATGATAATTTTACCCTTTTAAATGAAGGGACTGGTTTAACTGATAATTATTAATACCAGTCATTTCTCTTTGAATTTATCATTCCTAACGTCACTCTTTTTCTTTTTCTTCCTTCTCTTATTATTATTATGATTATAGAAAATGAAAGAGTACAAACAAGATTACAGACATATTGTCAAGAGAAAGTTCAAGTATGGAAAAAAATCGTAGCATGAATAATGAATGCTATCGTAGACTTTGTTTGATACGTCCATCGAGCTAAATTATGAATACAAAGACTAGTGTCTTTGTGAGCAGCCTAATATGCTGACTGAGTTTGGAAGAAAAACTGTCTTTCAATTTGTGATCCCCGATAAAGGGCAAGAATTATTGTCAAAGAATCGCCTTCCAAAATAATATTGCCAACCTCATGATCATGACTTGTTGATATTGCTACAGAGCCACCAGAGCTTTCTTATTAGTTGGGGGAAAGATAGATCATAGTACTAACAAGAACAAGGAATCCCTCAGAAATTAAAACTTACATCTCTACATTTAGAGAAATTATCTCAAATTAAAAGCTTCCCCTGAATTAATTCAAATGGCAATTTGCGATGGTTTGCATTAGTTGGTGAAATACTGCAGACCTTATTATATATGCATTAAAAAACGATGCTTTTGTATAAAATAAAATTACACAGTAAACAAAGATGCACAACTAGATATAGTTTGAAATGTCGTTGTCGTGAGTACGTTTGATGACCAGATTTACACGTCTTTCATTTTCCCTGTGGAACTCAAGGAAGGATTGTGAATATCCCAATAAGTTGGTGATGGCTCACGGCAATCGCACACCTAACACCATCGGGATATTTATATATATCCATGCTTGTTTCAGTTGGCCGGATAGGATGCTTACCTAACAACCAATATTTCTTTAACCCCAACTTGCCTCAATTCAATTATCAACTTTATACATATTGTTTTTTTAATCCTTAAATATATTAAATTTAAACTGTTAAAAAAATTATAACAACACATACTGCAGTGTTTTTTACGTCACATAATTCAAATGAGACTTCATTCTATTAGAATGTGGTGTAAATTAAACCTTATTTTACAGTATTTAATAGAAATTTGACACGTCATGTTTTTAATTCAAATAAATTTTATGGATTTTTCCATTCGTTCCAACTCATCGTCCTCTACCAACCTCTGAACTCTCAACACTGGAATCTCTAAAACCAATCAAGAGTTTTATCAATGAGTATTTTATCAAAAGAATAAAAATCATTTGGTGTTTCAAGTTGAAGTGTCTGCTTCCTATCAGATGGTACAAAATACCCCATTTACACAACAACCTAATTGAAATTATTAGCAATCCAAATTCGTTTATAAACAAGTAATACTACGAACATGTTTAGAATTGCATTGAAAAATAGAGATTTTAAAACAAAAAGTATATTTAAAAACTAAAAATAAAAAATAAAAACTTCATTTTTAAGTTTTTTTTTTTTTTTTTTTTTTTTTCAAAAAAAAAAACCTTTTACCAAACATCATTTTTTTTTCACAACTTTTTAGTAGTAAAAGTATTTTTAAGATCCATACTGTAATTTCGATCGAGCTTTATACTTCACACATTTATCATATTCAGGTTACGCCCGCTAACATGAATCAGGATCCTCTCAATTTCATTTGAACTGGATAATATTCAGTTAGCTACTGTAGAGGAATATTTTTGTCTCATCAAAATGTGAAAAAACTTAAATACCCATCAACTATAACTAATTGAATATTCTCCAATTCAAATAAATTGGAATGTAGAGAGTAGCCTGTTCTAGCTGGTGTAATATAAATATGATAAATAGGCATGAAAATAACATTACTCTTTTGAAACTCCTACTCAAAATTATCCCAATTGAATAAGAATCTCACCTTAATGTAATAGATTTTTTTCTTTCTTCTTTTTTCTTTTCACTTGTACCTGGCCGGTGGAGGACACAGTGCCTTATATAATTACTTTATTGTTGTACCGTGGCAATCTTCTCCACAATTTAATTAAATTAAATTATTTTGGCAGCTAGCTTTTTAGGCTCAACTTGCATCTGTACATAAATTAAATGTTTTCTCATGTGGCCAACTTGCAGAATCTAACGTGAATCTTCTAATTCTTTGTTTTATTCTTATAATATTTGTCCGTTCCTAGGTTTTCTTGTCTCAATCCCCACCTCCACCCCCCCAAGTCTTTAATATATTAAAAAGAATGTACTATTCCTGACCTAATTTAAGTGCCCACTTTGCCAAATATAAAGCACAAATTTACACTAAATTGCCACCTCATCTTTTCTTCTGTAGCGACAACAAAAGCCACCTCATCATAAATTTACACTAAATTTATGTTGTGCTATACATCTATTTTTCTATTTTACTACTTTTTAAAATTATTGTTGAATCGACGACCATGTGTAAAACTTACATAAGCCTCACAAATTCAATGATAATTTTAAGAGGTAATTACCTTTTGCCCCATAAATTACAGTGTTTTGACACTTTCTATCTATGAATTATCAACTATGACATTTGACCCCATTAAACTACCATCTTATAACAAAAAGCTTACTTCTATCAGTCAAAAATTGACTGTGAACAGTCATGTGTCATTTTAAATTTTTTTATTCCACTTTTGCCCTCACTCCAAACAAATAAAATTAATATGTTTAGGAAGGTATAAGCGTCATTTTTTCAGTCTGAAGTGAGGGCAAAAGTGGAAGAAAAAAATTTTAATAAGTGAGAAGATGGAAGAAGGATCGGAAGAGAAAAATAAGCATTTTTCAGTCTATATCTCCATATAATTTGATATTATTATGTAATATTTTCCTAAAATGATTTGGAGTATTTTTCTTCTTGTAATGACGGGCCTTACTCCAATATAAATACGCAGGACTTGAGTTCTATTTACCTTTCTTTAATTAGTTTATTTCTTCGTAGTAAGAGAGTCACATAAAAGTGGCCTTGTCTAGGGTATTATATAAGAATTTGCTGTGACACAATTTTTCTAAAAAATCAGGGGGCTTCTTGATCTTGTAAAAATTATACTAGCAATCTTTACGAGCTTTGATCTTATCCTGTCTCGGTCAAACGAAGTTGTTCCAAGCTGTCACACTCCAGAGAAGGTTTATGTTGATGAAATCACATGCACTGTGGCTATCATCCATTTTTATTGTTTGATCATAAATAGAGAATCAACGGTTGTTGATTTGTTGATCCGTGGAAGAAACTCGACTTTGAGCGTGCAAGATCTAAGATCTGTGGGCCTACTTCACATTAAGAACACCACATATATATATTATAATGTTTGGCGTAATTATATGATACTCGACTTTTACTAGACATAAGTTGCTCGAACTTTGGAATTAATACCACTACCCTGATCATTCACATAAAATAATATGGGAGTGGTAGTGGGACGAGATGTACATCTAAATATTCAAATTGAGAGAGATAAAAAAAAAAAGAAAAAGAAAAAAGTATTAATTTAGACTGGAGTCGGTCCATTATCATCTTGCGTACTTTTGGCCTTAGTGTTTATTAAATTAATTTCGTACTTTCTGAGCCAAACTTAGAGTTGTTTTAGTTGACCGACCTGCAGAATCAATTACTAAATTACAACTTCCTTTATTCTCGTTTTTTCTTTTTTCCAATACGCTTCAAAAAAAAATAATAATAATAATTAAATATGTTTCGGTCTTTGGTTCATTCCCCCTGGATACTACTTTTGAGTTAATCAAAGAACTAATTGGACCCAAGTGGGCCACTGCTCCCTCTAAGAATCTAACAAGCGCGGCGCAACTGGTTTAGGGCGTCTATTAATTAATTTATACATCTTTAAAACAGACTTAACCAACCCGTATTTGTCCTATTATTCTTAATATATATATATTTTTTTTAATTTCTTAATTGCCCTCCAACAGTCAAATCCTACTGTTATGGAATTAAATAGAGAGGAAAACAAAAAAAAAACTATATCCGTTTAGGTAGTCAAATGATTGAACAAAAAATAATATGGCTACAAAATAAAAGTAATTTTTAATTAATTGGTAATGGCAACATGAAAAACAAAAGATAAAAATCATTCAATCCAAACTCGTCAAATAGAAGTGACACACACGGCATCAAAGGCTAAGTCTTTATAAGCTTTTCATGTTAGGTCATGAGCTTCGACTAGGATCCAATAATAACTCATATTTTTATCTTAATTAATTGAACAAAAAAAAAACTCAAGCTCGGTTCTTTCAATTGGTGTAAATGTGCTCTAGCAATCTGTCAAAGAGGTGGCAATGTCCTCCTATTTTTGCCTAAAAAGATTTAAATACCTAATCATTTTTATTTGAAGTGCAAAATGCATGGTGGGTGGATCGTGATGATCTCCCACGCACTTTTCTGACTTTCGTTTTCCCTGCTCGTGAAAATATTGTTATAGATCTTATCCAAAAAAATTATATATATAAAAAAAAAAAAAAAGAAATAAAGAGTTCCATTGAAGGTCTTTTCCGGCCTCCTCGATTATAGAAGTTCAACAGTAAACAAAGAACCTAGGATCACTGTTTAAAGTCAAGAACAGTTGTAGTCATATTTGATACAGTGATTCCATTCATTTGAAGTCAAATCTTAGACAGTGGATATGCTTGCAATTTGGGGTGAATTTTTTTATTTCTTTAAGTTCTTTGTTTTGATTATCTTTAACCAAACAACCACCTTAAAATAATTACACTTAACATAGCTCTATAAATTGTTCTCACTTTATGCTATCTTGTCATGGATCAAGATTCCTTATATTATTTGTGCTTTATCGCCCCGTAATAAGGTAAAAATGCATTTATTAAATTTTAAATAAGTGTACAGACAACTCAATTCAATTATTCTGACATTTGCCGAAAAAGAAATATTAGAGAGTTAAACAAATAAATTCAAAAAAAATTTTAAACTGACGTGGCAAAAGTTTTTCAATTAAAAAAATGTAATTCTCTCTTCTTTATTTGTCATTCACGGTATATTTTAAATTTTTTTTATATTTATTTGTTTGACTCCCTAACACTTCTCTTTTATATATATATATATATTTTCTGCATTGATATATTCTTGTCCTCCTTAACATCATCCAATAAAGGAGGACTTATGGCTAATCCAATCTTATAGTTAAGGATAAATTTGAACTCTTATCGAACAAAATGGCCGGACCCTACTACAACTGCACTTTTCTTTCTTTTCTACTTTATTTATTTTTTTTTAAAAAAAATTACTGTTTATGGGACTTTTTTCCTTAAGCATGCTCTTTTAGGGGATGGTTGATAAAGAAGTTCTGAAACACAAAGGACACGTGCCGGACGAGGAAGAAAAGGTGTAAGATGTGCCATCCATGCAAGAAGGTCCAAGAAAACATGAAGAATGAGAGGACAGCGCGTGGCGGCTAAGTTCAGATGTCAGAGTGCGGCCCAATCGCCACATTTCGTGGAAAGAAAAAAAAAAAAACACCCCACTTCAGCTCCTGGTTTTTGGGAATTTCCTTCCCAATACCGCTTTCGGAACAAAAGCCGGTTACCGGTTTCTGGATTTGATTCGATTCTATGGGCGTGCAGTGGTCTATGACTCTATCTATATATATATCTTCCTTTTCCTTTTTGTTCCGTGAATGGTAAATTGGTAATCTCATTGTTTCTTCTGTGTGAATAATGTTACTTTTTGAGTTTTTATACTTATTTTTTTACCAATTTTGTGGCGGTTGAAAAGTCATATTTTAAATACATTTTAAAGTTATTTTTTAAAAAAATTTTAAATCCGTGTGATAAAAGGGTAATAATAATATTACTCTTTGTCCCTAAGAGGGAGCTTAATCGGCTAGTGATCACGTCTCATGAAGTAGAAGTCACTAGTTTGAATTCTCTCTCTCCCTCTTACGTGGACATATAAAAAAAAAAAAAAAAAAACATTACTCTTTATCTAGTACGTTGTACTTGAAGTCACATAACTTGAAGCAGCCACCCATTGGATTTAATTATAGATGGATGATCAATAATTTAAAAGTAATACTACACACATTTTCACTTTCATTTTTGATACTCTTTGATGTAATTTTTTAAATTATTATTAAATTTTAATTTAATAATAATTTTAAAAATCACATTAAGAAGTCTGAGAGCATATTTAAAATTGCTTTGAGAAGTAGAACTTTTAAAATAAAAAAAGAGTTTTTTTTTTTTTTTAAAAAAAGATTTAATTTTAAGATTTTCTTAAAAGTTGATATTAGTCATTTTTAAAGTTTAAAAAAAAAATCAAAAAAATAAAAGAATTTTTTACCAAACATACAAGCGATTTGTTTGGCATAACTATCTAAGTATTAAAAATACTTTTGACCATTTCTAACACAACTACAAACAAACTCTGAGAGTGAAAATGTAAAAGTAAAAATTTGTATAGCATCACTCATAAATCTAATGCAAATGTAGAAGTTTTGGAACACTAATTATTGGATTGGGAAATAGGGCCTTTAAAGGAAAAAAAAAAAAAAAAACTATTTTTAAGCTTTTCTCAAGAATTAAAGAAAATGGATCCTAAAATTGTCAACGAATATTTTATTGGCTATACAGAAAAATTTAAAGGTTATAAGTTTTGTTGTCTTGCACATTCACCTATACTTGTTGAGGTCAAAAATGTAAAACTCATTGAAAATTTTAACGTTGATATAAATAGTGTTTCTCCCAAAAAAAAAAAAAATAGACAAGGAGAATATCTGTGTAATAATAATGAGTTTTTTCTCAAAGAAATCAATGTCATATATTTAAATCGTGTGGGCTTGACTATGGCCCTATTGAAACTGAGAAGGGCCCAAACAAAAATTTTGGAGTTGTAGGGTTTTTTAATGGACCCATTACATCGGGGACGCCTCCTCCTTAGAACCATAGTCCCTTCATCAGGTCCACTACAGCCCCCTACTTGTACCACAATTTCAAATCCCATGTCTTATCATTTCCTTTTACTCCTTACACACTCGTACATTTTTTTTTCCCACCAATTCATCGTTCCAAAACTTTTGTCCCAAAAAATCACCGAGTTGGACGCATTCACCCTTATCACATTAAGTCATTGTGTACTTTTTATTTTTTTTGGCTGTTTGTTTGCGACCACAAAAATAGTTTGGAAAACATTTTTTGAAATTTGGCTGATATGAAAAATTGTCAGTTTTTTTTTTTTCTTATAATTTGAGGAGCTGCGAAGAAGAGAGAGGATAACAAACATGAGTTGCAAAGAAAGAGAGTGTGTGAGAATATAAAAGGCTTTCGAGAGTGGGGTTAAGATCCAGTGCAATTGCTTGCAATTTGGGCAGTCAATTGTAAGAAATGTTAAATCACTATTTATTCCAAAAGGTTAAACTAATAGGAAAAGATAAATTTAATCACTTAATCAGTACTTTAATAATTCGTTTGAGATTACGGTTTTAATAAGTCCAATTTTGAATTTTTTTTTTTTTTTTTTTTAAATTGTGTTTTCGAAATCGTTATTTTTTAAATTCACACATGTATTGGTAAAACATGTTAAAAAATATTTTTTTTTCTATAAATTGAATATTTGGATAATATTAGCATATAATTGGGGTTTCGTGGACAAATTACCAATAAGAACATTTGTTTATAACAGTGAAATAAGACTTCATTTTAACCCCTTTTGCAAACTAAAGTATGACTTATAATTTGACATTAACTTTGAGTTAAATCATGATTTTGCTTAAAAGCAAAATTTCAATCTCAAACGCACCATAACACCCCCTTGCGTGTGGGCTCAAACTCCCTTTTAATATGTGGGGCCCAATATGTAGAATATTTAAATTAAATGGAGTGAATTAACGGAGTCAATATTCAATTCCAAGAATTTTAGCTCTTATACCATGTTAAATATCTATTTATCCAAAAAGCTAAGCTAATAGGAATAGGTAAATTTAATCACTTGATCATTACTTAACAAGAATGTCCTTCTGAAGAAGCCCATTAGCCCGAACATGCATGTATTTGGATAGTCCAAGACTTTTTTTTTATTATTATTATTTTTAATCTAAAAAAGTTGGAGGAGGAGACTAATTGTGGTTATTCTACCTGGGCGTGACCATAGTAGCACCAACCTGAGAGGGACTTAGATGACGGAAACCACAAGCGCACCCTCAAGACCAGCCGAACCATCCGAGCCATAGCTTAACCGCTCGCCCCACCAGAGCATTAATGGGAACCAAGGTGATTTATATTAATCAGGCATAAGAATTTTCTATTACGGAGATTCGAATTTACACCATAGTACTTACCTAACCACTTAAAGATTTAAATTTTGGGCCAGTGAACTATCACCCTAGATGGTGGACAATCTGAGACTTACTTCACAACATTGGAAGAAACCGTCGAAAAAGAAGACATACACAATAATTTCCAGTATTTCAACACCTCAAACTTAATTGGGGGAAAGGAAAAGACTGCTACTTTCATGAATTGCAAACGGTTCTTTTATTTTGGGTTTGCAGTAGTCTTAATTATGCGGAATTGCAGTTTATGCACAAATAATGCGAGGCCCCGTGACATGTGGAGTGAATTTGGCCGCTGCTATATATATGTACATCGTATTGACTTTACAAACACTTAAGCGAGTGGTCATTTCCTGATTGTTTTTAGCCAATCCTCATTGTCAGTTCCAAATCCTACGCCCTAACTCGACAAGGACAATATTTAAGGAGGAATGTTATAAATTATGTTTTTATTTTATAACAATATTTCATAACGCTAAATCGCTAATATAATAGCTTAAATAATTAGTTTTTAGATATTATTTGAAATTTAGAGTTTTTAAATCATAACGAAATTATTTTTAAGCTCTTTAAAGCATTCATCAGAGATTAGTTGGACGCTAATATTATGAAATAATTATAAAATAAAAATGTAATTAATGAGATTAGTCATGCTTAAGTTAGGAATGTTGTCCTTTGCAACATACAATACGAGGAAAATTTTGAAAGAGAAGGGAAGGAAAAAGGCTGGCCAGAAGTTATCTTTAACCGCCATCACTCATTTGGATGAGATAAGATTATGAAGCTGAAGGCAACCACGTGGCACTGCCATTGTGGTGGGTAAAGATAAGGCTATGTTCAAAAAACTTCCCCCCTCGTGTGGCTAATATGGTGTAATGTCGTCATTTTTATAATCCAATGGTCCTATTTTGTTTGAGATCAAGCCCATCAATCTCTGACCACAGGATACGAAATACCCAGTCTTCCACCTTTATATATACGAAGTTGGAGAAGGAGGTTTTCAGCTCTAGCAAGGAATTTTGAGGAGAGTTGTAAGAAAGAAAGAAACATCGATGGCATCTTCAATGATTTCATCGGCCACCGTTGCCGCCGTTAACCGTGCCACCCCGGCTCAAGCCAGCATGGTTGCACCCTTCACCGGCCTCAAGTCCACCTCAGCTTTCCCGGTTACCCAGAAGACCAACGACATTACCTCTCTCGCAAGCAATGGTGGCAGAGTGCAATGCATGAAGGTACGTACGTATAATTAGTATGAGTTATTATTATTATTTTTTTGAAGTTTAGTTAATAATTAGATTAAATTTTTGGTTTTGCAGGTGTGGCCTCCACTTGGATTGAAGAAGTTTGAGACTCTTTCCTACCTTCCACCACTTAACTCCGAGCAGCTGGCCAAGGAAGTAGACTACCTTCTTCGCAAGGGTTTGATTCCTTGCTTGGAGTTCGAGTTGGAGGTCATTTTAGCTCCCTTTAATTTTTTTGTTAATAGGAAAATTATGGTTTATTAAATGATAAAATTAATATATAATAAAAGGTGAAATAATAGTAATGTTTGTGGGTGCATGGATGCAGCACGGATTTGTGTACCGTGAGCACAACAGATCACCAGGATACTATGATGGGCGGTACTGGACCATGTGGAAGCTGCCGATGTTTGGGTGCAACGACTCTTCCCAGGTGTTGAAGGAGCTTGAGGAGTGCAAGAAGGAATATCCCCAGGCCTTCATCCGAATCATTGGATTCGACAACAAGCGCCAAGTGCAGATCATCAGTTTCATTGCCTACAAGCCTGCTAAAGGCTACTAATGATTTCATCATTTTCAAAACTGTGAATTATGATTTGCTTTTAATCTCTACATCTGCCCGTTTGGGGGGTCGGTGCTCTGTTTAAATTTGTATCTTTTGCTTTCCAAGACCCTTTTGTTTTTTCTGTCTCTCATTTGCGAGACAATGTATTTGCTTTCTTTTGGATTTATGTTTTTCGGATTCCCTATGGAATTAATGGATGAGATCGATCTAATGAATAAAGGGTTAGTTTCTTGCCAATTCATTCATTCCATGAAGGAATATATATATTTCTGTTAATCCCCAAATTCATTAGTTTAATTTGCAATTGACTTTGAAGCAATATCAATGACTCTTGATAGTTAGAAAATCGTTGAGATCTAACAACCTATTTTAGGAACCCTGTCTGAAAATTCCTTAAACT
Source organism: Corylus avellana (assembly GCF_965113065.1). Lineage (NCBI taxonomy): Eukaryota > Viridiplantae > Streptophyta > Magnoliopsida > Fagales > Betulaceae > Corylus > Corylus avellana. The sequence continues at coordinate 24,458,184 of NC_142494.1, forward strand.
CTTCAATTAGAAGCAAGTTAAGCTTCTAAACTCCACTCGGTTAAATTTGTAAGAGTAAGAACCACAGTTTTAACATGACAATCACAACCAATTTAAATCAATTATTGTTAAAATCAAATTCAAAAAATTGGTTGGACCTGACAAATTGGTGTTATAAAATAATTGTAAGATAAAAATGTATTTTATATATATAACAAATTACCTGATAGCTCAGTCAATTAAATCAGGCACAAGTGGTTGTGGTCCTGACCAACCCTCTTTCTCTACTGAGAATTGAAGCAATCATAATGCGACTCAAGCAGCTTAAGATTAGGTGGTTTAAGATCATAAAGAGAGACAAATAATTATAAGCCACAATGACTTGGTCATGGCAATTGCTTCTAGTACAGTGCCCCATATGGCTGGACCCTTGAAAGCTCCATTTGTGGATATGAATTGTATGAGATAAAGGTAGCGATAAGAATTGTGTTCTTTCTTCATTGTCAGGATACCGCATGGCAAATTCGAATAAGACACTGGAATTAGTGGAATGTATAATCCATGGAACCATACCCATACCCATAACAATACTATGAATATTATTCTACAAAAAAAAAAATATAGAGGTAAATTATAATAGTAATTTGCAAGCGAACAGTTAAAATAAAAAATGCCTAGGCAAGCATCGTTTTCTATCCAGTTGGCGAATTTTCAGATTGATTCTAAGAAAACATTTCGCTGCACTGTTTTTATTTGGATGGGCCTTTTCAAGACTACTACGACTTTTCTATTTTCTAAATGATTTATTATTATTATTATTTTTTAAAAAATGAATTCAGCCTGTTTTCTTTTCAGATTGATTTTTTTTTTTTTTTCAGATTGATTCTAAGAAAACATTTTGGCTTAGATATGTTAGAAGGCTTAAACGATTGGAAAAAGTGTTTGATTAGGGCATGCTTGGTTTACGTACGTTAAAAAGCTTAAAAATACTTTTAATAACTCAAAAGTTGTTTCAAAGTAAAAAATGTGTTTGGAACAAGTATTTCAAAATACTTTCTTCGTGCACACTTTCTAAGGGATATGCGCGACACGGTTATCTGTTTAATGACATTTGCAACTGACAAAAATACTCGAGGTAAGATTGTCATTATAAGAACATAAAAGATTGTTGTGCTTTAACTCTGATCATGAATTAACTGGAGGAATTGTCTTCTATTTATAATGAACCACATGCAACTTAATTATCAGTTTTTACACGTTACAAGTACACTTATTAAGACTTTACACCTTAGCAATTCTCCACCTGTGGATGCGAAACTTTTCTCTTTCTCTTGCCGGAAACTTATGCAATTCTCTTAAATGCGAATACCAAAGCAAGAAATTTATTTTATTTACGTCTCTATTTTACTTTGTTCCTCTAGTATTTAACAAACATTATGGATAACTTTTTTTTAAAGCTTTTCATATTTATTTAATTTTCATGGTGGGGTGAGAGAGTGAGAAGATATAGACATGGGGATTAGGTGAGTTATAAGTTTTGTAACGTTCATTTTCAGAAACTTGAGGCAAGACAGATCTCAAGGCCAAAGCAAAAGCTACCCAACAAATTCTTATCAAAACCAGTAAAAAACCCACCAGAAAAGGACAAGCGAAACGATAAAAAGCAACAAAACTCTGAAAACTCTGGAAGAATACCTTTGGTTGGCCACAAATTTGCCCATACGCTCTGAAACCTTCGCTACGTATGTAGAAACCTTATCAATGTATATACGTGACCACATGGAGTACTATATTAGAATCCAAGTGAAAAAAATCTTAATATATATATATTTTTTTTGAAGATTCCTAATATTTTATTTGGCAATATTATATATCCTCCTAAGGTTATATATCCCTATTGAATTTTATTCTTTCTTTCTGTATCTTTTAATCTTAATTTCTATAGCATAAGATTATTCGGTTTTAATACAATTGTCAATGCCAATTCTCTTTTGTATTGTGTCGAAATAATTTGGGATTTCATAAACAGAGAAGCTAAAGATTATTATTATTATTTTTTCTCAATATATAGTAATGAATAAAAAAACATCATAATTAAAAAGACTATACTTTGTTACTTAATTTCCACCTCCCCTAACTTGGACATTAAGGTTCTAGCAAGAACTGGATTAGAGGATATATATATATATATATATACACACAGTATGTGCTAATTATGATTTGCGTAAAGTAGCTAGGAGATCAACTACGTACGGTAATTAAGAAGAATATATAGGATCTTGGACTTAAAGTTTTGGGAATTATAGGGGTAATTACCTTTTCCCCCTATCAACTACAACGCATTGTCGCTTTGCCCCCATGAACTGACAACCTTACTACTCGGCCCCATCAAACTACCATTTTGTGCCCAAAACCCCCATTCTGTTAGTCAAATGTGTTAACTCAGACTGTCAACCCGTCAATTTGCCTCCATCAACTACACTGCATTGTCACTTTGCCCTCTTGAACTACAACGCATTGTCACTTTGCACCCATGAACTACAATGCATTGTCACTTTAATCGCCTGAATTAATGCCTTTGACTAACGGAAATGGGGTTTGAAGCACAAAATGGTAGTTTGATAGGGTCGGACAGTAGGGCTATCAATTCATGAGAACAAAGTGACAATGCGTTGTAGTTGATGAAGGAAAAAGTAATTACCCCTGAATTATATATAAAAACCAAGCTTGATGAGAATTGAGAACAATTTATTAAATTGAAGTTGGCCAAATTCACTTCAAATTTAAACAAGCTAACCTAATTTTCTATTCAAGTAAAAGCATTCTCATGAGAATAGCTCCTTATGGATACAAATTTCCTACAAACCAGCTTATGAATGTGACGCGTGTCATTTAACATGTGAGAAGTACAAGTTTTTTTAATAGCTTAAATGACACATGTTGCTTTTGTAAATGCTAGTTTGTAGGAAATTTCTATCCGCTCCAAATCGCATATGACCAAATGTTTGATATTTTTCATTCCAAAAGAGTAGTAAGTTTATCGTGATATAGAGCACTAAATCACGTATTTACCACGAGAAAGGTTAATAATATCAATTGCGTTTATTACCGACGATAAACTCAATATATCGGTCGAGACTTCCAACAATCTCAAACATTATGACGAGTTACTTCCAAAGTAGCATGATAAGATTTCTTGATATCAAATTCTTTCCAAGACTGATGGAGGTAGTATTAATTTGTGAAATTATCAACTTCTAGAAATGGCACATTGCCTTACACAATCATAGCAAGCATGTACAACAAAGTCCATCATATGTACATGGTATAAGCTGAATGTAAAAGTGTTTGCTATAAGTTTAAGCTTTGGGGGATAAGTGACAATTTGACATAGTACCAGAATAGAAGGCATGAGTATTTCAAATCATAACTTCACAATTTACTCTCATTTTAGTTAAATATTTCACTTATTATGTCTCACTAGCTTATTAAGTGAGAGATTGAACCCACATGTGAGGGGAACCGTTCGAATATAAATAAAATTATTAAATTCATTTTTTCCTATAAGATTGAACCCACCCGGGATTTATATATTTAAGATCTTTATATTTTGAGGGTTTCAAAATATAGGCTCCAATTATGTAAGGTCAAGTAGACACAATATGGGGGGAAAAAGTGATTTGAATGCATGCTATGGTTATATATTGACCTCATATATACTGGCTTTTAGTTTAAGGATTTGCCAAAAAAAGAAGCTAGAATATATATATATATATCAAAGAATATTTCTTCATCTATTTAACTTTTATCATTTAATTAGTAAATTCATAGAAAAAAGCAGAGTAGATGATAGAGATTTTACATGGCAAGATACTCAAACATTTCACAATCGAAAAAAACATTTTGAGTTATAATTTGTTTAATAATAAAAACCACAAGTAAATACGCTTCACACAAACAATTATATTCTTACGGAACTAGACATACATATATAATCTACCTTTGTACTTAACCTTAGGAGACTTCTACTCTTATTGAAACAGAAATTAACAATGATTAATGACGACCACTGTTATAGATTTTTACCATATGAAAGGTTATTTAATTAGCATTTTCCTATTATTCCAACATTGCTTAATTAAGCTCCTAATTAAATGAATGGCATAACATTTTACTCCTCCCATAACTACCTCGTAGAAGAGTACGTACGTAGGAGAATTAATGCAGCTTAACAGATGGCAAACATTTAATTAGTGGGCAATGCATATTAACAGCCAAACATCATGACTTTGAGGCTTGGAAAAGCACAGTTTTGGTTTTTAAAAGGATATTCCAACAAGAAATAGAAGTCTCAAGCCTTGTGAAACCCTGAGCCCCCTTCCAGAGCGTCGCCACCTCAGGGGAGGAGGGATGCCCATTACCTGCATCCCTCCTCCCTTCCTTGCTTCCCGATTTTTGTTTTAGGTTTGTTTTTGTCTTTGGTGTTTTCTATTCTGTTGTGCTTGTGTTCTCTCTCGGTGGGTACTGCTCTTGGGGTTTTCACTCAAACTCTCCCCCCTCCCTGTTTGTTTGTGTATGCCGCCGATCTCCTCTGCGCTCGCTTCGCTGCTCACCACTCGCTGTCGGGTCTTTTCATGCGCCCCTCCCGCGCCAAGCTTTTTGTGCCACCTTCCGCGGCGGTTTCCGGCCAGCTCACGATCGGCCTCCTTCGGCTGTCGTGACCCGCTTTGAGTGTTTTTCGCATTTATTTTCCTGTTTTGTTGTTTTTCTGTTTTGTATTTCCTTTGAGTTCCCCTGTATTTTGTTTTATTTGCTGTAATTTCTTTTCCTGCATTAGTTTTATTGTTCCCTTTATTTCCCTGTATGGTTTTATTTATGCTTGTAATAAAGCTTTCTCCTCCTGCTTTGTTGCGCCCGGTTGCTGCCTAATATTACTGGTCCAAACCCCTGGGTTGTGGATGTGAAATTTATCCTGGCTTTCGAGTCGAGGAGGATGAGTATCGACTTGTGGGTTTTGCTCTCAAGGCCGAGTAATAAGTATCAGCTTGGGAGTTTTGCTCTCAAGACCGAGGAATAAGCGCTACCTATGCATTAGATGGTGTCTGTTTGATACAGATCTGAGTTTTCAACCTGATATTTAGTCATAGGTTAGCGGATGCTGTGTTTTGGTTGATTTGGTCTGTTGTTGATGACTGTATTTTTAGTTTCGGCTATGATTTACTTTTGAGCTTTTTGCTTTATTTGTAAGAGCTTTACGCTCGCAACTTTTATCGATGAATGAGTATGATATATTGCAAAAAAAAAAAAAAAAAAAAAAAAAAAAACCAAGAAATGCAGGATTTTTATTTTAACACTTACACTAATTACATGCCGTCCTCTGTCACACATACATACCCTACCACATACACATACACATACACATACACATACCCTAACAAAAGAAAAACAAACTGCAGACTCATGCATACAAAAACATGAACACATACGGTCACACAGTATCATGCATAATTTCTTCAGAGAGATGCTACGAACACTCCTGCTTTCACATTATCAAATATAGGTACGCTTCACCTTCCTTACAATGTGACAACGAAAATTATCATTAAATTCAAATTTAATAGTAATTTTCACGCCACGTCGGGGATCAGAGTGAGAGTGTATAGTGATCATTTCTTCAAGTCTTTTGGAACCTCTTTGATGTCCAGCAAATTCCAAAGATCATCTTCCCAGGGAAGCTCTTGATCATCAACGTTAACCCAATTATCAAAACACATTGTCTCCCAATACGGATAGCACACGCTCTCCCACCATTTTTGCTTCTCCTCACAACTCCAAGTCCACCCCCAGTCATCCGGATCAATCTCCAACCCACTCTCTTCCTGCTTCTCCGACACTCCTCCTCCTCCTCCTCCGGCAGCCACTTCCTCCACCTTTTCCTCAGCAAGAGCCTGATCTCCAATGGCTTCACCCTCTCTTTTCTCCTCATCCTTCTTTCCGTTCACCTCCTCCTCGTCGTCCTCAATCATTATCACTTCTATTTTTTCTATACCAACGAATGCCGATCTCTCTCTCTCCATCAACATCTCTTTATACCTCCTTTCCTGCTCCGTCAACATTTCTGTCACCCTCCTTTCCTCCTCATCTAAAGCCTCTCTCAGCATTCTCCTCGTCATCACCCTCTCCATGCAAGCCGAGGAAAGAGCTCCGGCATTCTCTTCATAGCCGCTCTTTCGAGCTTTCGCGCACATTCTTGAGCTCTCTTCTTCTCCTCCTATGCCTCTCTTCTTTCCCCTGCCTTCACACGTAGAACTCACTTTAGCCATCTTCATGAAGAGAGAGAGAGAGAGCTGGAGATTGATGAAGAGGGTGTAAGATTATAGGATTCTTATATAGAAGCTTTTTCTAGTGGAAGAGTTTACATTTTCTCAGTTTCTAGGGTTGCTATAAACTTTTCGCGAGAAAATGTTTCTCGGTGATAAGTTAAAATAGAATTATATAACTCTGCCTGGTAAAGGAATAGAGTAGGAATACGAGATATCCGTGGAGGATATTTTGTGCAAAAGTATCGCGAGAAAAGTGGACGTGAGCGTTTCTGGTACAAATAGTATACGTGGCCATGCAAGTCAGCCACGAAGACACAGGGACGTTCAAAAATGGGACCCACGGACCGACATGAAATTTTGTTTGGAAGTATGTTGGACTTGGGGAATCGGGATACTTGTGCTGATTTTGCATGTGGGCACCACGTAGACGGATGCCCCTGTGTGCCAAAACAACCTCTTAAGGTGTGTTTGGATACATTGTCAATGACTCTGCGGCCTGCAATTTGAATGGGGATTAAAGCTTCATAAAGGGGCTTTGAATGTAGCTATTTTGTTTAAATGGTTTTTATTTAATTTATTAAATGCTATTAATTTTTAAGGAAATTTGCATTTTATCTTACGACTTGACTCGACTTGACCTGAGCCGACCAAATTAATCTAGCTATCTCATGAAAGAAAAAAAAGTTTTACTAGGTTTAGCCAATGATGATTTATCCCGTCTCGTTGAGAGTTTCTAGGGAACCCATGCATCTGCTTTATTTCACAGTTCGCTTTTTGCCCAATTTTGAAGGAAAAGAGAAGAAAGGATCATATATATATATATATATATTCTCATCTTGAAAAAGAAGAAATTCCTTAAATTACTTGTCCATCTACTGTTCTAAAGGCCTTGCGAGAGCATTTTGTCAGGCCCAGCTGATGAAGTTTACAACGATGGATCGGACCATTGGGTTTATTGGGTTATATAACTTTTACCACCTGTTGCTGCAAAGAAAATTTACAGCGACTTCAAGTCACTTTTGGAGGAGGCTTTGCGTGCAAAAGGAGGGAACGGTCATCATCAGAAGCCAGAAGGTCCTTCGGTTCCAAGATTTAATAAGACTCTACCTGAGAGACGATAAAGCTAGTAAAATAGGTACGTAAGAGAGTTTCATGGGAATACCTCTTGCAAAGTGGTCGCCTTTAAGGCGTGCTTGAAATTGCGTTAAACAGTTTAAAAAGTATTTTTAAGTACTTAAAAAGTTGTATCAAACAAAAGTTGGTCTATTTAGTAAAAAATTTCAAAAATATATATATATTTTTTAACTTTCTTACTCTAAAAAGGGCCAAAAGCATTTTTGGTAAAAGCTTAAAAATAAAACTTTTTACCGAAAGACATTTTTTTAACTTAAAAGCTCTATTTCTCGGATACAATTTTAAACAAGCTCTTGGTATGAGTGCTTGGGCCTTTTACTAAGTTGGTATGTACACGTTTTAGACCTCTTTAGGCTCTCTTTAACAGTCCGGCCTTGGAGGAAAGCCTGTTGGTATATAATATATGGTGCTCCACCAACTACCCATTAGCTAATTAACCCCATGAATCCGTACGAGAAGTTGTCAGGACATGATGAAGTTTACAACGATGGACCATAGGAGACCCAAATGATAGGCTAGAAGGGCCCAAGACCAAGAAAACGAAGCCTATTGAAGATCCTCGCCAAGCCTCTTTGTATTCCCACACAAAAACGAACAAGAAAAGGTTAGAGTGGGCTTATATGAGAGGATAGGTTGCTAAGTTGGGGTATGGTGGGGGATATGAAGTGCTTATTTTGTCACCGTACTATTGAAAGTAGAGAGCTTTTATTTTTTTAGTGTGATTAGAGTAAGAGGTTATGGAGAGAAGTGATGCTTAAAAGTTTGGTTAGTCCTATTTGGCTGGATTGGCTGGATTGGGAAGAAGTGGTTAGGGAAGGCATGAAGGCATGAAAGGGGAAAATTTTGCAATGCACTGTGTAAATTGGCTCTTAGGGCAACTGTGTATCACATATGGAAGCATCGGAATAGTATTAAATTTTGCAATAGAGTGAATTCTGAGAAGCAAATATTACAGCTTATACGTTGGGAGATTAATATAAGAATCATGGGGAAGAGCAAAGGAAAGTTCAAGCATACTGTTGAAAATGTCAAGATTTGTGAGAATTTGAGCATTCTTTTGAGTATATTGGTTCAAAATGAGTAATGAAGCTCTCTTTTTTCTTTGATGGGTGGTGGTATTTTTTTTTAGCTTGTGTTTTTTTTTTTGTTTTTTAAGGAGACCATTTGTAATTGTTTGATTGAGGTGGGGTGTTTCATTGTTTGATGTAAAGAACTAAGTTCCAACTTTCTTGTTGGTGTGTTTGGGTGTTTTGAATGAAAATTTTATTCATCCCAAAAAGAGAAAAGGTCTTCGCACATCCACACGCTTTGACCAAGAAAAATAAATGATCAAACAAAATATATTCTCAACTTCGAAGTTACAATTATCATCCAAAATATCCTAATCACCTTCATTAGTAACCACTAGCCTTTTTGTCCAACTATAATGTGTATTGTAATTGCATGCCAAATTTGGGAATGAATCTATAATAATTAGTTGTCTAAATTGCTAGCAATTAATGTGAGGAAGCCTATATAAGATAAGTAGCTGGACAGCTCAAAATTTATTTGGACAGGTAAGTCATATATGAATTATTTCACATTAGCTACCCAAACAATTTAGGCAGCTAATTGCCATATGCCGGTTTGTATTTCTCAGTTTTCATGTAGATTTTGCACAAAAAAAACTTGCTTGTGATTATAATATTTTACCATATTTATTGTTGGCCATGCATTATGCTAAGGGGCGCAAAATGGCATATTTTCCAAATCGTATGACGTGGGGAAGCTCATGTCATATGCCAGCCATGGAATTGACAGGAAAGGACCAAAAGAAATGCCGTTTTGGTGAGAAATTTGAGCTTCTTTAACATTGATATAGACAAATATGTGTATGGTTTCTTGTATATATAATTTGTGAAGTGGCCTTACGAAGAATTGAGCAGCCAGCTGACATATTTGATTCGTCTTTTCCTCCTCCGAATGAATGTTTGGATTATTTGAAACTTTCCACAGCTATAGGGGTTGGCGTGACTTGGGGTGATGGTGACAATTTCAGAGTGAGAATTTGTCAAGCACCAAGTATTTGATTATTCAATAACCAGCTAATCCAAATCCAAATAATTTAGACTATTCAGATTTCTCATACAAATCCACAACAAAAGCCGACCCCTTTTACTTGTCCTATATGCTTTAGATAACATTCCTTGGGTAGCTTCTTTCTTACGGTTTACACGAAGTGGGCGTCTCTTTTTTTCTTCTATTTAAATGGTAGGAAATAAACCTACAATAAAGACAATGGCGACCATAGCCTAGAAGAATATAAGTTGACAGAAGAAAATTCCACCAACAACGGCCATCCTTCATATGAAGACAGAAGGTGTATGGTTGGTTTATAATGTTGACAACAAGGGCAGAAAAGAATTCCTTTTTTTTATGTGTGGAAAAATATAAAAAGACAAAAGGAACAGAAGAATTACACCAAGAAATACAGGCAAAAACCATATATATATTGAAGGGAAAAACATTATAAGAACCAGACAAGACCATTAGCACTTATCAAAACAAATTTACAGGGTAGATTTACCAAAATTAAATCACCATCAGCCTCTATACAGAAATTTTCCATGGTGATCACCTAAAAAATCAAGACACTCCCAACACTAACCCCATCTTATATTACAAAATAAGCCGTGCTCTCCAACAACATTCAAACCTTTTTCTTAACAACACAAGGTTTGCTGTCTCTTACAAGTTCAACCAAACTACTTACAGAGATATTAGCAATAAGACGATCACCAACAAAAGAAATGATATATACACTGCTAACAGAAGACCTTAATCCTCCAAAAATATGCAAAATTCCCTCTGCTTGTTAAGTCTGCTTTGTATGAATTCTGGCATTTAGCTCCCTTCTATATACACTTCCTGTGATGGAGTTCTAAGCAACAGCAGGGATGCTGGAATTTTGGCGATCCCTGTTGAGGCAATCAAAACCTTCTACTCTAACTGCGGCCGGTTTCAGCCCAAGCTTCATTCTAGTGCAACCTCCTTTGCGTGAAGATGATGATGGAGATGAAACACCGGATGGCGATGGTATTGACAATGGCGAAATAGGAATGAACTTTTCATCTCCAAATCGAGCATCTTGGATTAAGGGGTTGGCAGACCTGCTTGGAGGAGACCCACAAAAATAAGGTGGTGACGACGCAAACTGGGCTGCAGTTAGTTCTCCAACATGACCCTCCTGTAGAAACCAAGATATCAGTCCCAATCAAAAGACCAGTTCAGAGAAAATGCCTAGTATTATAGAATTAACCTAAACAGCCCATCTAAAAGAAGCATAAATTGCAAGGGACTAGCAAGTAAACAACCAAAAGATCAACTGATGACAACTTAAGATGAAATTTTCTTTGAACCTAAATCATTATCCATGAAACATTTCCCAAAAGAAAAAAACTGCTGGCACGTAACACTTCCAGTAAGGTATCTATCAAGAAAACTAAACCCTTATAATATTTGGCATATTTTTTCACAAACTATTTTCCAAAACAAACCAGAATCGATCCAGAACATCGAACCCTTTAAAATGATTTTTCAAAATTTTCCCACAAGCCATGTTGGAAGACAAATAACTAAAGTCAAATTCTCATCAAACATGCATCCATCGGTTTAAAATCCAGATCATTTATTCAGAAGAAAAAAAAAAATTATGCTCCTTAATTTGCAAACCAAAAAACTGTTCATACCAAAACAAAAATAAATAAATAAAAAATCATTCCCTTCTTCAATATATTTAACCTTTATGCATCTCAATTCAAAACCAAAACACAAAAAAGAAACAACCAAAAAAAATTCCAAATTACCTTCATGAGAATCATATCCAGAAGCTCTGCTCCAGCCTTGGAATCACAAACCTCACCGTAATGACTGTTACGCAAAACAAAAAAATCCATCAAGTTCGAATCTTCAAACGCTTGTGATATTAAACACCCACAATCAAAGCGAATAGGTATGAAAAGTTACCTCATGTGCCATCTCAAGGGCCTCACTTGAGTGTTAGCCAAAACCCCGACACGACGAGGCTTTGGACAAACAACAGGACCCTTCAGATCAGAGATCGAAACGGTGCTCCTCATCTCTTCGCCGCCGGCCACAAAGGCGTTCTGCTGAAAATTACAGTGATTCATCTTCCGAAATTGATCACAGCAGAACGCCTATGGTTAGACCTGTGAAACAAAAGATTCAACTGATTATTCGCTCGATATTTACAAAGCTCATTAAAAAAAAAAAAGAACCAAACTTTCATTCATATCTCAGTATTTACGGGTTAACTGAGCTTCAAGCTTTAATTTTTGCCAACGAAAAACAACAAATAACACATTAAAACCAAGAATTCTCATTTTGCTTTCGTTTATTCTCGATTTCCGCTCATTTACTCAACAACCAAACACAGAGCTACAAGATTCGCATACGCTACTAGCAGATCTGAGACTCAGACCTCGAAGAAACCTCTGATTCATGCACAAAAAAATAAAATTCCTCAAAATCTAGAGCTCTTTTCAGCGTGTTTTCTCGGCACTGCTTCAGATTGATTTGCAGTGGAATCTAAGAGCAGAATGAAAATTTTGACCACAGATAAAAGAAAAAAAAAAAAATGAAATCCAAACACTCCAGAAACAAAAACAGTCTTGAACACCAGATCCGTTACGAAACAGGATGATAGGTTTTGTGAATAATTGTCTAAAAATTGGAACAAAAACAAAAGCGCCAGATCTGCGAAGCATAACACACACACAGAGATAGAGAGAGAGAGAGAGAGAGAGAGAGAACCTAAAGGGAACGCTCCGAGAGAAGAAAGCAAAGGAGGTTGGAAGCAGAGAAGAATGGCTGTCTAGAGCTGAGATGTATTTATAAGGGCTGACACGATGGTAGGTGGTGGAATTAGACCTTTTTTTCCAATCGCCTAACAAAGTAAAAAAAGTATTTTCGTTTCGCCGAAAAAAAAAAGAAAAAAGGACTTATTCTACGGAGCTTATTTTTCAACCGCGTTCCCACTTCCCAGTAAAATTAAAATAAAATTATATATATATATATTGGTAAAATTGGTATATAAGATAATATATTGGAGGTAAAATCTGTTTAATTAATTTATGTACTTTTCTTATATGCCATAGTTTGAAGTCAAATAGATGGATTTGATCTCCTACTCTACTATTTGGGTCTCATTTTGGATAGCTTTCATGATAGACTAGGGCATTTGAATTTCATATAAACCTTTTACAATCTTAATTGAGTTATGATTATCTATAAAACCCTATTATATATTGCTTTTGAAAATTATCGTAGAGTTTTTTTCAGGAGGACCGGCCCTCTCGAAGTACCTAGAAATCCATTTTTGCCATGGAATCAAAATGCATATCATATTTTGAAACCATATCGATTTAATCAGGGTAAGAATTGTCTATAAAACGCTATTATTGCTTAATGAAAACTATATATAGTGAAGTTTTATTCAATCTTGTATGATTAGAGGAGGCCTGGCTCCTTCTTGTTCTGATTTTATTCTACATTGAAAGTAAATTAATCTAAGGTTGAAACCTAAAGGCATGTTCCAAGCATATATCAGTAAAAAAATATTCTTTCAAGTATAATATTAAGTCCCTAAAATACTTGTTTTTGTAAGGACCTTGAGTGTAATTTTAGCTTCTCTATGTATATCCAAGTGTGTTAAGATATCTATCCCCCTAGGTGATCGAAATAAATTGTTACAAGGGTCATGGCTTATCAAAATTTATTTTTGAGAAAGTTGTCATTTGGCATGATTGGTTTTGGGATGGTGTAATTGAGGTTCATATTTTGCATAATATTTTGTGTATTCTTTGTAGACTTCAGTTATATTTGATACACTGGAATGATAATTAATTGATAACAGAAATCTGTATTATAAAGAATATAAGAAGTTGAAATAGAATGATAGTGCTTATTGTTAGAGACAACCCACATATTATCTCTAACACCTATTCATTTGTTTGGTAGTAACACATGAATGACCGAATTTTCTAACTTTCAACCATACTTCCTACAATACCATTATTTATAAAAATAACACAATAATAGAACACGTACTCTTGGTTGGCAACACCCCAACCATCGTGTAGGGGTGACCGAACCACCAAATTTGGCATTTGCAACCACCATATCTGAGCCAGGTCGATGGTCGCATGGTTAAGGTAGGCAACCACCCCACTGGATGGTCGGCCATCCATGGGGGAGATTAGAATGAAAATAACATATGGTTTTTGGGATATCAATTTTAGAGTTATTTTAGTTATGGGGAATTCCCGGTCCCTAGCTTTTTAGATGAATAATCACTTTCAAAAATGATGACGCAACCAAATAACGCAAAATAGCTGTTTTATAAGAATAGTTATTCAATTCTTGGATCATATTAAACTTAATAACCTTTTTAGCAAAATGCTATTTCATTGGATATATATGGATGATTGGGAGCCTCTCCCTATTGAATAAAGAGGGATTTTAACTTGCTATTAGGTTTGAAATTAAACCAGCACCGCACACGGAGAAACTAATCCCACAAACTTATACTCTTTACCAACTATTTTTCCTTTCAAAGAGTATGTAAATGCATAACCCTCTACGATTCTGGTCATTATCTTTTAACAACTTTTTACAAGAGTAACTAATTAAATTACAGAGTATTATTAACGAAAGGTTGTTAAAAAATCCATATGTAGAGCTCTATCTGTGAATGTTTTTTTTTTTTTAATCTATAATTACCACATCACATCCATTGATCCATATTATTAGATTAGCATTTCTCTATAATCACCACATCACATTTTAATATGAAATAAATAATGTATGTTACCTAAATAATTATATGGGGAAAATATATTTTACCCTCTAATTATCCACTAATTTGCATTTTTACCCCAATGTTTAAAAAATGACACTTTAACCCCTCTAAACTTTCAAATTGTTGCAATTCGACCATTCTGACTCTTTTTTTTTTTTTTTCCAAAATGCCCCCATCCCAAGTTTTTTTTTTAAAAAAATAAAAAATTAAGGGGTGGTTGGCCACTCCAGTTGGGCTTGGGGGTGGCTTCGGCCACCCTAGACCAGCCACCCCTTAATTTTTTATTTTTTATTTTTATTTTTAACTTGAGATAGGGGCATTTTGGGAAGAAAAAAAAATCAGAATAGTCGAATTGCAACAATTTTGAAGTTTGGGAGGACTAAAGTGTCACTTTTTAAACATTAAGGTTAAAAGTATAAATGTGTGGATAGCTAAGAAAATAAAGTGTATTTTTCCTTAATTATATTGTTGATTGAGGTTCAAATATCTAGAGACTAGAGTTGCTTTACATTTGTACAAGGGATGGTTCAAAGCATTCGAAATTTGTAACCATATTTAATTAATTGATTGTGTATATAAAGTTTATTCTCGTTACCTTAAAAAAAAAATAATAATAAAACAAAAAGGTGGGAGGATTGCTCTTTGATTTTTTAACAAAAAAAAAAAAAAATTGAAAACATTAACAAATAATTCAAAATATAAAACATTTATAAGATTTTTTTATTTATCTCGAGTGCCAAAAAAAATGCTTCCTGATATTTTTACTTTTGAGGCTTTTAAATAATTTCACAGCAAATGGATAGGGTTTTCCCAAAAATAATAATAATAAAAAAAAGGGGTATGAAAAAGAAATGAGTAATTGACTTTGACAAAACACGTAAAGGCCCGACCAGACATATACCCGTGATCGAGCTGGCTTCCATGAACACACACACTCACTCACTCTCCCTCACTTTGACTTTTCAACGAAATTATGATAATAGGCATCGAGTAGAAAATGATTATTTTCCGGGGCTCATTTCCACGCGCGCCAATTACGGATCTGAGAAAAGAGTAGGCCCCTCCACGTAGGCATCTTATATACAATGTCTTGTCTAGCACAGATTTCGGAGTGACATCACGACACGTTCCCTTCCCTGGAATCGCCACTTGCCTTCACGGCAATAAAAGTTTGCACGTGGATCACGTTCGGCACCGACCGCCTACGAAAAGTTTCCGACACTCTGCTGTCCGGTAGTTATTTCTACAGTTTGGGACTACCAATCAACAATTATCTCAATTTCTTAGACGAATATTTCCACATATTTCATTAATTAAATCATAATAAACAGTAATTTATAATTTGTTATTCTAAACATTACAAAAAAAAAATAATAATAATCCAATATTGTGCCGAGAATAAGTGCACGATTGAAATTCTGTACCCCTCGTCTCATCTCGAGTAATTCTAGAAGGTTTACTTGTGTCGTACTAAGAATAATGTGGCTATTAAAATTACCATTAGGCTTGTGATTGATCATTATTAAATTTTGATCAAATTATAATTTTAATAGCCATATCATTTTTAATAAGATACGAGTAGACATTCTAAAATTACTCCCTCGTCTCTGTTAGATTAACCAAATTAGTGAGACAAAACCAAAATTAGGACTTTCTCTTTATCACGAATATTCTTAATGATCAAATCGAGATTAGAAGAAATATTAGTTAAGTGAAAGTGAAAGAGAAAGAGAAAGAGAAAGAGAAAGATAAAAAGAGAGCACATCACTTTGTGACCTGGAGGAAGGTAGTTTGTCACTACTTTTATTCATGGCCTTGTACTCTTTTTACAAAGTTGCTCAAATCGATCAAATTATTTATAACTTTAGATGGATATTATATGGATAATAATATGAACAGAAATTTTTAGGAAATTCTTACAAATAAATCTCTAAGAATGACATGTGTTATATTTAGATCTTACGTTTTTATTCGATTTGAATTTAGTTATTAGGTTTCTAATTTCAATAACATGATCCTTATATTTTGTCCACCTTTTAAATTGGTCATTCTATTACTTTTCAGTTAAAATAAATTGTTTGTCATATGACATGTCTGTCTCAATTGACACGCCAATGTTCATATCAACACCTAATATGAATACCATATCATTAAGTGCAAATTCATTCATAGATAAAAAAAAAAAAAAATTAAAAAAAAAAAAAACAAACTCCATAAAAAATAATAATAATAATAATAATATTCTTCATCATCCTAATCTTTTAGATTTGTAGCTTCAAATAACAAAACTGTTAACTTTGACACTAAGATGGATCCTAACGTGTTAAATGAGACACACGTAACATGTAGAAAATTGTTAGTAGAAAATTGTTAGAGGGAATAGACTAAATATGATTTTTCCCATAATAATATGGATAGAAATTTGTCAAACAAATTAATCTCTAAGAATGACATGTGTCTTTTAAGCATGTGAGACTCACATGCTTTCTTCTTAATATGTATTTTTAATTTAAAAGGTGGACCGAAACATATGCTTTTAAGCATGGACAGAAACACATGTTTTCTTATTAATGCTATTAAAATAACATGTAAGAAGCACACATTAAAAAGAAATATGTATTTCTCACATACTAAAAGACACATTTCCATTTTACAAACTAGTTCGTAGACAATTTCTTACAAACTAAAGTTATACATGCGGATGCGGTTATTTACAATATCTGCATTTGAATCATATTTTTTCTAATTGCATCCGTGCGATTATTACGATTAGTGAATGTGGTTATTATCCGCTATCCGTACTTTAAGTAATGAACCTATTTTTGTCTCTTGGGCCTTCTTTTGGTCTCTATTACGACCTTTTTTAAATGATTTTAAAAATAATTTAGACCGATTTTTAGTGTTTTGGACTTATTTAATTTTTTTTTAAGCCTTAATGTTTTGAAAATATATTGATCTCACATTACTTTTACCTTTTTGCCCAAGTGAATGAGTGAATTGTTAAGAAAAAAAAAAACTAAAAACAATGTAAACATAACATATACTTAATCCAAAACAAAGTTGTTTTGGTGAATTTATTAAATATAGTATAAATAAATTATTATATACAAAGGGTATGAGGATTAACGGCATCCGCATATCTTAAAATCATTATTTGCATCCGCATCAACATGTACAAAGAGCAGATAGCTGCGAATGTGGGCAGTTAATATCTGCCCGCATATACACCCATATTACAAACTAGTTTGTAAGAAATCTTTGTCCTAATAATATCGTTCACGTATTATTCCTAATGTGGTAGCTAGAAGTCACTTAAACCTTACACGATTAACTCGATTAGGGTTTAATGAGAAATCAAAATAAAATGTTTGGTTTATCACAACTTACATTCAAACACTTAAACAAATTATTTGAATTAAGAGTATTGGAACTTGATGGAAAATAAATTGATCCATTGGAACTCGCTTACAAGTTACATGTCATCTGAATGAATAATTCTAGAAGTTCTTCTTGTGTCCCTAAAAAAATGATGTGGTTCTTAAAATTATCAGTTGATCAAAATTCAATAATGATCAATCTTAAGTTGAATGGTGATTTTAAGAATCACATCATTCTTGGAGGGATAGAAGAGTGATAATGGAACCCCACAACTAATACTAGAAATATATTGATAATAATGACTCATTTCGAGTAGGAGAGACCACAAACTCCAATTAGGGATGGAGGAAAACCACAATGTTTATTAATCTCTTTTATCCCAAAATAAACTACAGCTATGATCCCCCTATTTGTAAGATAAAGAATCCAAGTAAAAGAAGGACTAGAAAGACTAATTAATAAAGGACTCAAACATAAACTAAGACTCAGACTTAAACTTAGAATATAGACTCCTTATTGTACTAGTAGACCTTTCTCCTTGTCCTAGAAAAACAGTAGACAAGTCCCTTGCTTCTCAACCCTCAATTGCCATGTGAGACTTAGGTGGCATTGATTTTCCATCAAATGACACAAGAGAGACATATAACATTACTCCATTTGAAATTTTGAATGCATAGTAGAAGGGTTATATGGAATTTTATCCTCAAACTGATAAGGTAAGTGTAACGAGATCTTTCAATATTATTTATCTTTTTACAATACGGGATTCGAAATATAGGATTTTACAATATGAAATTGTAAATAGAAACATCCGCTTCATGAGATGTTTTATCGAATCAGATTATTTAATTACATAAATACTTCTTGAAGCTAATATACGTACACCCATGAGCATATTCTGGGTTAATTAAGGAGGACATTGGGCGGCAGTGAAGGAACAGACACACTGACTGGGAATACCAGGTGGTGGGAAAACAGTGCACGTCCCATATCCATGGTAGTGCCTTTTACAACGTCTGTGGCAATCGTGGCCACAGTCCCAAGCTTTTTTACACTCTTCTGCCTCCACCATGGACATCATGTTCAAACCTGTGAAAAAAAATTATTCATTAAAAAAAAAAAAAAACACTTATGTTTTTGGGTTTGGTCTCTAAAATTAGCAGTACTTCACCAAAATCATACTGATCACAGTATTATTATTATGAACTAATTAATCGACGAGGCTATAAAAATTTGATTTAAATTAAATAGATATATGAGTTTTTCAACCATGCATGCATTTATGTGTAATTGTTTCAAATAGGAATATAATTAAAAAAAAAAAAACTCTTCTCAAAATTATATGGTAGTAAGGTGAGAATTGGGACGTTCAAACCATTGGTTATATGTTAAAAATTATATACCCAAACAAATTAACGACCAAAATAACCTGAAATTCATCTAACTTAGTCGATCCTATGCTATCATTCTGAAATGCAAATAAATATACTCCATTTCCAGCGATTAAAAAACATATAGGAAAATTCACTTTACCTCTGAAGTTTTAAAATTTTTTCAATTGGAACCCCAATGTTTAAAAATTGGCAATGTACCCCTAATGTTTCAAAAATTTTCAATTCAGACCCTCTGTTACTAATTTCCGTCTAATTGGACGGAAATCATATGCGTCTCACGTTAGATTTTGAAGCCCTGTATTCCAATTTGCCCTAATTAAAACCTATGAAATTACGTAATTATCCACGTGAGATGATTTCCGTCCAATTAGACAGAAATTGGTAACAGAGAGTTTGAATTGAAAATTTTTAAAACATTAGGAAGGTACATTGCCAATTTTTAAACATTGAGATTCGAATTGAAAAAACTCCTGAAACTTAAGGAGGTAAAGTGAATTTAACCCTTTTTACTTTTTTCAAACTATAAATTTTTTAAAACATTTTTTTTTCATAATTTTGGCCTGCAAAAAGCAATCTAAATGGAAGAACTTAATTTTTATTTGAAATAACCAATTTAAGTACATAAGAAGCTAATTAAGCCACATAAACAAATCCAAACAAATCATATAGAGAGGCTAAATGAAATAAGAAAGGATTAAATATTCACCGCAGCTGATCACCAGAAGAACAAGAAGGAAGTAAAAGGTAGAGAGTTTTGCCATGTGTGATGATGTTGTATGCTCCCTTGAAGTTCATTTTGGAATTGATGAGGGTTTTAAAGTGTAAGGTAACGATGTTATCGGAAGGTTTTACAGTATTTTTACAGTGGAGACTAGGTCTTCAAGGAAAGGAAAATAGATTCTTTTCTTTTTTTGGAGGAATAAGGCTTTGACCTCATAAAAGAAGAGTTATTTAACCACAAATATGGTTAGTGAAAGGATAAGGATTAGATTAGTCAAAATCAGGTTTCAATTAATTATAGGATTATGTTATTTATAATTCGTTTATTTGAATATCTGAAATGTTATATTTTAGGTGTTATCAATTGTAATCTATTTAAAGACTGTTTATTAATGAAAAAAGGTTTGAAACTTTGAATCTTACATTGGAAAAATGTAAGAAGTGTGAATGTATGATTAACGAATTAAATATGGTTGGGCTCAAATTCATGTGGTTAAGTTTTTAGATTGTGTGGTGTCTCAACATATTCTGCTATAGGCTCACTAAATGACTCATCGGTGTGGTAAGACAAACGTCTCTGGAGTGAGGAACTTAGGAGCAAAGATTCGTGAGATGTGCACAAATAATGGTCCATGGAGTATGGACAAAGATGCATGGCGAGTGCAAACTCACATATCACCCCAAGTAATCTTGGAGAAGGGCCAACAAGAATGCGATGTAGGACACTTTGGGATGGTTATATAGAAAATTATATGAAAAGATTTGAAAAATAAGAAAAATTGGGAGGATACTATTGGAACGAGTAATTCTAGACGTCCATTTTGTATCCTTCTTGTGCTCAAAAAATGAGGTGGCTTTTTTAAAATTACTATTTGATCAAAATCTAATATTGATTAATTACAAGTTCGATTGTGATTTTAAGAGTTACATCATTACTCTATTACATCATAAGGGGCTTCTAGCATTACTTTATTAGAACTGGCTCAGGCTTACCAGTTACTTGCCATTTGAATGCATATTGGAAGGTTCAAATAGATTACATGACTAATTCCAAACGTTACTTTTGTGTCATCACTATTGACTACTCTGTTTCTCCAAAAAAATGAGGTGACTTTTAATTATTTGATCAAAATTCAGTGATGATCAATCACAAGCCTAATTGTGATTTTAAGCGCTACATCATTCTTGAAAAAACACAATAAGACTTCTAACATTACTCATATTACATTGGTTGAAAATATGTCGATTCATATGGTCAATATGGATTTAAACAAAATGCTTCGATGGTGGTCGGTAATATAATAATAAACAAAAAAAATTATTAAGAAAGGATGATAAGAAGTCGATGGACAACATATATTTAAGGACATTTTAGAAAGTTCATTATTTTTTTATTTATTATTTCAGTAAGATAGATACATATCATTCACAAACTATCCTTTATTTTTTAACAACGAAAAATAAAATAAAAACAAAAATAGGATTAAATATCAAACTTGAAGTACTTTCATTTAAACTTTGGTGATGACATTGGAAAAGGCAGCTTCAAGTTTCGATTTTATTAAAGAAAGTGATTGATCATTATTACCAGGGGAGACAATATTATCGCTGATGATTCGTTCAAATTGCGCGCAAACACCATATAGCATTGATGTTGTTTTAGGATCGAATTATAACTCTTTTTTTTTTTTTTTAACACGTCAACGCAAGGGTAAGAGAAGGAGGATTCGAACTAGTGACCTCCGCTTCATAAAGTGTGGTCCATTGCCAATTGAGTTACCCCTTGAGAATTTGAATTATATTAAATTATTACACAGATTAAAACGATTAAATTTATTATTCTCTCTAATATAATCAATAATTATGAGTCTCACTTGATTTGATTCATAATTTGAAAGTATTAAAATATTAATTATAAATAATTAAATTTATTATTTACTATTAGCCGATTTAAGAAACAAGCAACCTTAATTTGGAAAGAAAAATTGATAGAAGAATATCAAACGGAACAATTTAAAGTAGGGTGGAAACATAATTGATTGATCATTGATCGAAACAAATTAATTAGTAACATAAATCTTTTTTTTTTATTTTTGAGAAGAACATAAATCTTTCTTAAACAGGATAAATACCCACGACCAT